>NC_051392.1:27949487-27971987 GCF_015228065.2 Penaeus monodon | reverse complement strand
GGATCCGACGCCACATATAACGTTTAACTTGCTGGC
This sequence comes from Penaeus monodon, assembly GCF_015228065.2. Lineage (NCBI taxonomy): Eukaryota > Metazoa > Arthropoda > Malacostraca > Decapoda > Penaeidae > Penaeus > Penaeus monodon. Next base: position 27,971,951 of record NC_051392.1, on the reverse strand, counting down.
CAGGAATGCGTAATGTACTCCTCATCCGATACTTGTTACTCTGTGGGAAGCTGATCGCGAGGGAGGTGTAAAGGACTCACAATCATTTTGGGAATAAATTATTTTATACCTTAATGAAGAGGGTTGTTAATAGGAATCAGTGACGCTCCAGATATTCCAATTTCGCTACACATAATCGCCTCTACAGTCTACTCTACTTTTCCCTTACTTTAGCGTGACTAACTTTCAGAACAAAATTACCGCAGGCCACGGACCAACCTCCTTATCTCGCACCTGATAAATGCCCGTTACAGCCTGCCGTTACATGAAACGCGCGATTTAGGCAGTGCTAGAACTGCTCTTCCACGCTCTGATAACTTGCTACAGCATGCTCTCTACCTCCGTCACCATACTTCCATTTCACCGCTACTATTCGCTCACACTATTACTCGCCACTATTAACGAATGCCTCAGTCTCTACACTATAACGGGTCCCTTACTGACACGAAATGCTGTTGGCGCCATGTATTATTTCAAACGCTAAAAGCTGGCTCTTCCTTCAATTACATATTTAAACAGGCCTCTTGCTCCTCCTTACCGTATCTGCAACGGACTCATTAACAACTAACGTCACAGATTACGTGATGCGAAAAAGCCTTGTCAAATTGCATTCCACCGATTACATGTTTATCGCCTCCAACATTACCCCCTGAGTGCGACGTGTGACATGAGAAGCGTGACAGGAGCATGTCAGTGTGACGCACGTGCAGGCAGGCGTCAGACACCATCCCACTCCCCTCTCCCCCTCCTTCTCCCTCTTATCGTTACCTCCCTAACTTTCACTGATTGCTCTCAATGACGATTTTTGACATTTCTGTACCGAAGGTGACAACTTGTAACGCATTAGTACAATGTGAACGGCACTTGTCATATGGTTCGTTTCACTTGGGTCTGTCAGCAGTATTTTTCAGTCATACGCTACATGGACAGTACGATCGGCGCAGACAGTCCGCCATCGATAGGGGTTGTTAATGCTTCATCGTAATATTTACATAAAACTTCTGGCAAGCCATGCAATAACTACAATTTGTCTCCTTTCGTTACAACATAATATAATTAGTTATATAACCGCAAGCACTAGAGGCGTGATACGTCGAAAGACAACCGTTTTTATCAATTCAAAACGTGATACTGCAAAACTTTTACCGGCTGAAAGACTAGAACATGACTTACTACCACAACGAAAATAATTCAACAAAGTCCCTGGAAGAATAGCAGGTCGTGGCTCAGACGGCCAAGGGATACTCACCCCACACCTGTACTGCGGCTCGGGGTCTCCGTCGTTGATTCGGGCGTCCCGCACGGCCAGGTAGTTCTTGCCGTCTTCGCCCACCCATGAGCCCAGGCATTGCAGATCCGTTTCTGGGGAGCCAACATACAGCATGCGGTTATTCGGTGTCGAGTGGGATGCCCACAAGCCACTCGTCCGCCACTTAGGGCCTTAAGAGTGGGGGATACATTCATTCTGCATTTCGTGGGCTTTCTAATGTTGCAGATGTAAATTTCAAACATAAAAACGACTTACATAGTCAAATTCCTATTGTCGTACAAAGTTCTAATCCAAAGCTGACACAGGAAAACATGAGAGAGTACACTCACGCTGAAGGCCGGAACCGGAGCAGTCGCGGTAGTTGACGTTGAACCCGAAGCCGTAGGGGCAGTTGGAGAACTCGGACGTCAGCTGTTCGCAAGACGCTGCAGTGACGCCGTTCCCTCCGCGGCGATACGTGAATCGGTATCGGCCGTTCAAAGGGCACTCGATGGGCAGCTCGGGCTCGTCCCAGTCGGACTTCACTTCTGCGAGGGAAAAACACATGGAAATGGGTGGTTATCGCACATTGTTTTACTCCTTTTGCAGACCCGTCAACATACCCATACTAACAATAGTATGGGTATGGTATAGTCTCTTGCGAAATCCAGTTCTAGACTTTATCTGAGAACAGGACGTTGCGCATAAAACGTCATGACTGTCAAACATTTTAGAATATATCTTTGCAACATGCAAGCACACGGGAGAAAGTACAAGCACGTACTGTACAGCATGATTTCGCGGGCGTGTCGGGTGGCGATGGCGGGCGCGGGCGGGCAGGTAGAGAAAGCCTCGGACTCGCTCGTGTAGCAAGCGTTGATCCCCAGCGTCCACACCTGCACCACTTTGGGCGAAATCACGTTGAGGCTGATGCACCGGAAGCAGGTCGTGCCGCCCGTCCTGTGGGGAAGGGGGGAGAGGGTTACCCTGGGATGGAATCTCGCAACTTTCACCTTCGACGCGAGGCTTCAGGAGGGGGTACAAAGGGGGAAGCGAGTGCGTGAGGGAATCTCTTTGCCTCTTGTATCTGTCTGCCTCTTTATCTATATGTATATGTGTGTGCACATCTATGAATGCACGCATGCATGTATTTTTTTATGTATGTACGTATGCAATCACATATACATTATTGATCTAAGTTTTCATATATTGTATGCATGTATGCATATGTGTATTTATGAAAGTATGTATGTATGGAATTATGTATGTATGGTACTATGACTGTATGAACATGAGTATGCAGAACAAATATATGCATGTATGTAGGTATGTATGTAAGCACGTTTGGATATATTCATGTACTATGTATGTATGTATGCATGTTGTATGTACGCGTGTATGTACGTCTGTATGTACGCACATATGTATGTACGCACATATGTATGTGCGCACGTATGTATTACGCACATATGTATGCACACATGCATGTACACATGAATGTATATATGTATGTAAGTATGTATGTATTTGCATATGAACCTATGTGAACGTATGAACGTATGAACGTATGTATGTATGAACATATGCATGTAGGAACATATGTATGTAGAAACACCTGTATGTATGAACACATGTATGTATGGGCATATGTATGTAAGAACATATATGTAAGAACATTTGTATGTATGAACATATGTATGTATGAACGTATGAATGTATGAACGGATATGTGCATGAATACATATATCTAGGAGCATAGGTAAGTATGTATGCATGTATGAACATATGTACGTATGTACATATGTATGTGAGCATGTATGTACTATGTATATATGTATGTATGTATAAATGTATGAATGCATGACTTTATGAGCATATGCATGTATGTATGTATGTATGTATGTATGTATGTATGTATGTATGTATGTATGTATGTATGCATGGTTTTATGAGCGTGTACGTGTGTGTGTGTGTGTGTGTGTGTGTGTGTGTGTGTGTGTGTGTGTGTGTGTGTGTGTGTGTGTGTGTGTGTGTGTGTGTGTGTGTGTGTGTGTGTGTGTGTGTGTGTGTGTGTGTGTGTGTGTGTGTGTGTGTGTGTGAACATATGAACGCATGTGCGTACGTATGTATGCATGCATGTCTGTATGCATGCATGTGTATATATGCATGTAGACATATGATTATTTCATTCTCTCACTCTCACTCTCTCTCTCACTCACTCTCTCTCTCACTCTCTCTCTCACTCACTCTCTCTCTCACTCTCTCTCACTCTCTCTCTCACTCTCTCTATCTCTCTCACTCTCTCTCTCACTCTCTCTCTCACTCTCTCTCTCACTCTCTCTCTCACTCTCTCTCTCACTCTCTCTCTCACTCTCTCTCTCAACTCTCTTCTCACTCTCTCTCTCACTCTCTCTCTCACATCTCTCTCTCACTCTCTCTCTCATCTCACTCCCCCTCTCTCACTCCCCTCTCTCACTCTCTCTCACCCCCTACTCTCTCTCTCACTCTCTCTCTCACTCTCTCTCTCACTCTCTCTCTCACTCTCTCTCTCACTCTCTCTCTCACTCTCTCTCCTCCCTCTCTCTCACTCTCTCTCTCACTCTCTCTCTCACTCTCTCTCTCTCACTCTCCTCTCTCTCTCTCTCACCTCTCTCACTCTCTCTCTCACTCTCTCTCTCTCTACTCTCTTCTCTCACTCTCTCTCTCACTCTCTCTCTCACTCTCTCTCTCACTCTCTCTCTCACTCTCTCTCTCTCTCTCTCTCTCTCTCTCTCTCATCTCTCACTCTCCTCTCTCTCTTCTCTCTCTCTCTCTCTCTCTCTCTCTCTCTCTCCTCTCACTCTCACTCTCACTCTCGCTCTCGCTCTCCTCTCACTCTCACTCTCACTCTCACTCTCTCTCTCTCTCTCTCTCCCTCTGCGCGCGTGTGATTAAAGGAAGCAAATCCAGTTCGCAGACCGCGCCCGCTGGGGCGAGAGGCCGCCGTACCTGTCGGTGAGAATGACGTTGTTATCGACGCGCGCGTGGCAGGTGCCCCACTCCAGCACCAGGTCGGCCGTGATGGTTATGTGTTGGTAGGATATGGGCGCCCTCGATCCCCTCGCGCCCCGGCTCGTCGTGCCCTGCGTGGCCCACTTCCCCTGCAGCTCCCCGGGGAAGTAGCACAGACACCAACCTGAAAGGGAAGGAAAGAACAGCTTTAGTTTTAGGAGATCACGTGTGGCTGTATCTGAGGCCAGAAATGGGTTTTGTACTTACAGTGTTTTCTTTTCAAATTCTGATGAAGTCTGCACTAGTGCAATAAAAGGAAAATGTTCCGCATTTCAACGAGTGAAGGGTAAGACGAGTGAACTTTTAGTGAGACATCAACAACACTAAAGACAGGGATATATCACAGCAACAATCACAAGAACAAGAGCGGCCATAAACAAAGCCTTTTAGAACCCAAGCAAACCCCATCACATGGCACAGTCAAAAATAAACCCAGGCGCTAGGACAGACAGGGCCACCATTCACGTAAGTACACAGACGGAAGTGGTGCCGACGCGTCACGACGGAGGAATTCGCTGTCATATCTCCCGGGGTGCCATTATGAGGGCCAGACGGGCACGTCCATCTCTTCGGACGGTGTCATAATACAACCTCCCCCTTTTCTTCCCCTAAACCATTATTTTTTCCTTTCTTTGTTAAAATTACCTATAGCTTTTTCCTTCCTCTCCGCTCCTCCTCTCAGCCTAAAAAAAACGAAGACAGACTGTCTGCAACACCACGGTAGGTCGGCATTCCACAACGTCGGGCACTGAAAGGTGTGTCTGCAAGTCTGCGCGCCGCTAAGGTTTGCCATTATCAAGCGGCGATAAGCAGGACGATTATTTGGATGACGTGTGTGAGCGCTCGCAGGCGGGACAAAAGCTGGGTATCAGGTTACGGGGCAAGGGCGGGGCGGGGCAGCGAGGGGGGAGGGTGTAAGGGCAGTCTGCAAGGGAGGCCCCATGCGCCCCGCCGACACATACCCCCACACAATGACATGATAGGAAACGGCCGAAGGGAGAGCGAAAAAACGTGGCCAATCGCCCAAGCCGCACAATAGACGGAAGTCTGGCTTGTCAAGGTCGCTCCTGATAAGTTTAAGATGAAACCGCAGTTTAATATTAGTGGCATTCCTCGTCCTTCTGCGTGAGTGTATAAACCATTTTGTATTTCTTCACATAACTATAGGAATATGCATGTGTACGTATTACACATTTGAATTTCAAGTTGTGTAAGTATGAGTATTTATATGAATTGCACATCTGCATGAGTGCGCGCGTCCACGCCCAACGTGTGTGAACGTGTTGCTGCCCAGTGAATCATCTTATTGAAAGAGAAATCATGTGCGCCATCTCAGGGGCGCCGGCACCAAAGTGTACACCGCCACACTTAAGCACCACTGATATACAGGTTGACTCAAATGTAGAGCGTGTCACGTCTAGACACAGAAATGGGAAGGGGTGAGGGAGAAGGGAAAGGTGGACGGGGAAGGGGAAAGGAAGAGGGGGAAGAGGACGAAGAGGACGAAGAGGAGGAGGAGGAGGAGGAGGAGGAGGAGGAGGAGGAGGAGGAGGAGGAGGAGGAGGGAGAGGAGGGGAGAGGAGGGAGAGGAGGAGGGAGAGGGAGAGGAGAGGGAGAGAGGAGAGGGAGAGGGAGAGGGAGAGGGAGAGGGAGAGGGAGAGGGAGAGGGAGAGGGAGAGGGAGAGGGAGAGGGAGAGGAGGAGGAGGAGGAGGAGGAGGAGGATGGAGGAAGGAAGGGAGACGGCAGACTGGGGGAATTTAGGAGCCTGCCGTTTTCCCCTTAATACGTAAGAGCAACACCACGCCCGAATTCTATTCTTGACTGAGGTCACATGCACGCTGTTCCCTCTACCTTAATTGTGGCATTCTACGCACAATAATTTCAGATAGGCCTATAAAACCCATCAAAAAATAAAAACCAAATTCACACCAATCGCAGACCACTTTCAACCAACCTTTCCTGCCTCCTCCCTTGCGCATTCCAATGATCCGTTTCACCATCTTCCCTCTCCCTTTCCCCGCAGCGAACCAACGAGGAAAGGTATTTTGGCGGATCGCGACGCAGCGGGTACGCCTGTCACTGAAGTCCCGGCAATGAGCAAGTGAGAGTCAAAACACGATATATCATTAACTAAAACTAATCTCACTTCAAAGGAATGGAGGATAAAACTCGAATTCTATATGGTTGGCAGCTTGAACGTAAACCACCAAATAAAACGGTTAATAATTGTTTATCTCAAGAAATGACAGAAATTGACCATAAAACGCAGGCAATAAGGAAGGGTGTGGGCGGGGTAATGGAGGGGAGGGGAGGGGACGGGGACAGGGACAGGGACAAAGAAATTGAAAGAGACAAAGAAAATCAGGCAGGCAGACAGGCTACATACAAGCATAAATGCATACATACATACATACATACAGACAGACAGCCATTTAGAGAGACAGATACACACGCACGCACGCACGCACACCCACAAGCATAAGCATAAGCATAAGCATAAGCATAAGCATAAGCATAAGCATAAGCATACGCACACGCACACGCACACGCACACGCACACGCACACGCACACGCACACGCGCACACACACACACACACACACACACACACACACACATACACAGAGAGAGAGAGAGAGAGAGAGAGAGAGAGAGAGAGAGAGAGAGAGAGAGAGAGAGAGAGAGAGAGAGAGAGAGAGAGAGAGAGAGAGAGAGAGAGATAATGCATACATGCATATCTACATGCAGACAGCTAAAGTGATTGAGTAAATCTAGCGAGAGTCTGAGTTCGTGTGTACGTGTGTGGCGGCGTTCGTGTGGGCGCATATGCGTGTGCACACAGGAAGGGCAGGGAGCAGTAAGGAGAGGCGCAGACCTCACCCTGGCTACAATCCCTCATAGCTGTTTGTTTACCTGGCGTTGTGGCGGGGCCGGGGCCGTAAACACCACCTTGCTCATTACGCTCGAAACGGGTAAACTGTTGCACCGCAAGACGCTGCCAATAGACTCCAGCTTCAATTCACATATTAATCACTCTGCCCCTTTGTCTTCTGTCCCCGTTTTCTTCTTCTCTGTCCCTCCTCCCCGTTTTTTGTTTTTGTTTTCATCTACAAATTTAATCTCGTAGCCTTCTCAACTAAGATTATCCCCCTTATCCCTTGGCTATCCTCCTCCCTTATCTCACCATCAAAATCTTTGCTAATCTAGCATTCCCATCTTTTACTCCCTTTCCTCTTTCTCTCCGCCTCTAACTCCCCCTCCCCCCCCCTTATCACTGCCTTCATCCATCTGCCAAGTATCATCATCCCTGCTAGCCCCCCCCCCTTCTCTATCTTTTTCCTTTCCCATCTTATTTCTCTCTCTCTCTCTCTCTCTCTCTCTCTCTCTCTCTCTCTCTCTCTCTCTCTCTCTCTCTCTCTCTCTCTCTCTTATCCTTCCTTCTTCCTCCCCACCTGTTGCTCCCAGGGTCGCCCTGCCAAGTCCCTGCCGTCGAGTGGCCGCGGGTCGACCAGGGCGTCAGGATCTGCCGGAACAAAGTGTCGACGCCGCCGCTGGTCTTCCTGCTCGTCAGTTCCGCCACGAGGACCTTCTTCCTCTCCCGCTACTCTCCCCCCTCCCTCCCCCTTCGCTCAACCCCCATGTCCTGTCCCCTCCTCCCAATAATTCTCCTCTTCTTTGTGACTCTTCCTTTCTCGGTCAACGCGGCCCCCCCCCCTTCCAGTTCTCTCCCCTCTTCAGCTGTTCCTTTTCAACCGTCTCTGGCTAACCTGCTCTATTAACTTCGCATCACGTTTATCGTTATCCTTTTAATATTCTGTATATTTACTTTTATCTGTCTCCCTTTTCCCTTTCCTATAGCTTATCCACATTCGTTTTTCCTACGACAGTTTTAGGTTTCCATCAGTATAAATTTAATCTCTTCTCTGGCTTTTCTCCTTACGCTTTATTACTTTCTGTATTTTATGCCACCACTCCTCTATCTCTCCTTCTCATCTTCTTTGTCTATCTCTCTTCTCTTCCTTCTCTTCCTCGCACCCTCTTCTTTCTCTTCTTTACTTTTCTCAAACTTCCTTTTTCTCTACCTTGTATTCCTTGTCAAATCTGTTTGTTTTTTTCAGTTTAAATTTTAATCTCTGTTTTCGTTGTCCACTTTCCTTTCTACATTTCTGTCGCTGCGTTACCCTTCTTGCTTCTATCATTTCCCTCACGTACGAGAATAGAATGAGTTTCGGCTAGGATTCCACAGGACATTTTCACAGACCATTAGACGGGATAAATCATACAAAAAAAGGAAAAAAAAAAAAAATAAAACGGTGAACAAGGCACCACACGCGAGCAGCCCTCCCCTCCTAACCCCCCCCCCCCACTTCCCTTTCCCCGCTTCACGACGTGCCACTCACAATAAACTCAAACATTGCCTTATATCTTTTGTTGTGTGTCAATGCGCTAACAGACTTTCGGGGTCCGGATGTTCAGTGGCCGGGGAAGGCAGACGAGGGCGAGGGAAGGAGAGGAAAGAAGGAAGAGGAAGGGAGAGAAGGGCGAGGGAAGGAGAAGGAGGAAGGAAGGAAGGGAAAAGGAGGAAGGAAGAGGAAGAGAGGATGGGAGGGACGAGGGGAAGAGAGGGAGGAAGGAAGGAGAGGGAAGGGAGAGGTAGGCGATGGAAGGAGGAGGAGGAAGGAAGGGGAAGGGAGGAAGAAAGAGGAAGGGAAGGGAAGGAGAGGGAAGATAGGGGAAAGAGGGTGGCGAAAGAAAAGGGAAAGGAAGAAGAGGAAGGAAAATAGAGAGGAAAACAGGGAGAGGAGGGCGAGGGAAGAAGTGGGGGGGGGGAGGCGGGAGACAGAATGGGGAAGAGGAGAAGAAGAAAGAAAAGGGGGGAAGGGAAGGAGAGAAAGGAAGAAGGGAGAGGAGAGGAAGGAGAGGGAGGAAGAAATGGGAAGTGTAGGGAAGATGATTGAGGAAGCAAGAAGAGGAAGGGAAGTAGAGGAAAGGGAAAGGGACAGGAAAGAGAAGAGAAGAAAGGAGGGGAGAAGAGGCAGGCGAGGGGACGGACGGGGGAGGGGAGGGCGGTAAGGGCACGTGCGCCCAAGACGCGCTGTCCGCCCGGAGGCGTGGGAGGGTGGGAGTCGGTCCGTACTTCCTTCCTGTGCTAAAACGAGGAGGCAGTGATTGTATCTCCGGGTTTTGCTCCTGGACCGACCGAGCCTCTTATCAGCCGTAATGCAATTTGCGTCGCACCCAAAGTAAATGAAAGAGAAAATACCGACGACGGAATAAAGAAACAAATCTTATCGGGCCTGTTTACAAACGAGATACAGGAGGTCACACAACCGCGAGAAACCACCAAGGTACTTGAAGAGGCCGGGCGGACCAGGTACTCCAGGCTGACACATCCGCGCTGCGGGGAATTGTTATAAATAAAAGGAAGGAAGCAAGGCGTCGCCTCCTTCAAAGGCTCTCTTCAAGACGAGTCTTCCTCAGCTTTCCTTCCATTTCTTTATACTTTTGTGTTTGTCATCCTCCACACAAACATCCTCACATACAGAAACAGAAGTGCACACGCACAAACGCATACGCGTACACATGCATACACACGTGCGCGCGCGCACGCACACTCTCTCTCTCTCTCTCTCTCTCTCTCTCTCTCTCTCTCTCACACACACACACACACACACACACACACACACACACACACACACACACACACACACACACACACACACGCACACACACACACACACACACACACACACACACACACACACACACACAGTAAATTATACAAGACAAAGTAAAAACAAAAATATAATGTTTATGAGTTTGCGTTTTCAAAGTGTGAGAAGGAATGTAAAAGGGGTGAGAAAAAAAGACACAAACAATGGAAGAGAGAAAAAGAGAAAGAAATGAGAGAGAGAGAGAGAGAGAGAGAGAGAGAGAGAGAGAGAGAGAGAGAGAGAGAGAGAGAGAGAGAGAGAGAGAGAGAGAGGTGGAGGTGTGTGTGTGTGTGTGTGTGTGTGTGTGTGTGTGTGTGTGTGTGTGTGTGTGTGTGTGTGTGTGTGTGTGTGTGTGTGTGTGTGTGTGTGTGTGTGTGTGTGTGTGTGATAATATATATTCATAATCACTTTCCGTCACCGTGTGTTTCCTTCTCCCGTGAAATCATCTAACACTGTAACACAAATGATATCTAAATAAACTTGCAACTCGCGCTCATCCCATGCCATCTTTTGCCCATCATTTTACTCCAGATCTTCTTCCGCCTCGTCTATAAAGGCAAGCGAACAGTTAAACTGAGGAAGAGAAAGACTTGTGCAATATTTACTCAAGAAAAGCTCACCATCCTCAGTTTCTGGATTATACGATGGGCACGACAGCCCTGCGGCGGGCGTGCCAAAACCCAGCCATGAATGACATTTAAATCACCGTCACTACACTACGGCGGGATATCGGGTTACTCTTCAAGAAGCTACTCCCCTCGGAGGTCCTCGGCGAGAACAGGTGGTGACGGCGGGGACCAATTCAACCACTCAAGCCCCGACCTCCCCCTCGAACTCTGGGCTCCCCCTCGAACCCCGACCTCCCCCTCGAGCCCTGGCCTCCCCCTCGAGCCCTGGCCTCCCTCTCGGACCTGGCCTCCCCCTCGAATCCGCTGTCACGTCTCACTGGCACGCTGCGTCATCCGGGGAGCTTGTCATGTCAAATAATAAGGTCTCACTTTCTCCATTTTTAGTCCCTGGCTTTGTGAAATGGGTTACGAAGGGCTTGTGACACTGATAAAGATAAATACTGGATTAATTCTGACTAGATCCATATACTTATGCATAACTATATAAACTATCACATATCTCCCCTTTGAGGACTCGGCCATCGACGTATTCCTTGGTTTTCTTATCAGTTCAAGCATCCCCTTCTCCTCCGCTGGTTAAGAACAGACTGCCCATATGTTTCCCGGGATCATTTTGTGGCCGCATAAACTTCCCTCATACACTCTGCTCCTCTTCCCCTCCACCTTTCTCTCGTCTCCCCCTTTGCCCTCCTCGAGCCACGTGGCCCTTCTGTTACCGACCCTAAGTTACTAACTATCTCTTCTCACTTAAGTCCTCATGGGTATCTCCTAATGTATATTTTCTAAATGAAGGGGCAAAGAAATTTCCCTTGCGTGTTACATCTAGTTTTTAACGAATATTTTCTCACGCCAACATTGCATCAACGCCATGTGCAATCGGACAGGTGTAACATACGATATCAGATTACGAAACTATGTAGCGCTAGTCCGTATCGTGTTAGTGCGGAGTACATTGGATGTGACGCGAGGTCTTCTCACGGTCGCATACATTCTTTACGAGATAACGTTCACATGAATTTTCATCTTAACTGTTCTAGATAAGCCCCAGAACAGTTTGGTAAATATAACATGGCTTGCCTAATTCATTTCAACTCACTCCAACAAACTAAAGGTCTGTAATGATTTAGCACGTAAGGAATCGAACGCGTGAATGTAGTCCCTCCAGATGGCGAGCATTCTTCATCCCCGCTTCCCCCTGCAGGACCCAGCGCACATCCTTCGCCACATTAACCACTTCGAGGGATAATACACAAAGCCAACTTAAGCTATAGTGCAAAAGCCGGAGGAGAGAGTCAAGAAAATCTAACTATTGTACAATAAAGGACTTTTCCATATCAATTTCCCCTCCTGTCGCGGAAATAATTTTCTTTAATTAGAGTGTGGATGGAATTTGTCCGTCTTTAACCCCCACACCCCTCCCATTTCCTTGGGCACCCCGCGTGGCACCGGAAGCCATATGGGTGCCACAGCTGCCACCCGCCACGCGTCTGAGGGTAACATCTGCCCGGGAGGAGAACCGAGGGTGAGAAACCACGCTGATTCATGGTCAGGCTCAAGGAGTCAAGCTGAGGGTCGCGGCAGAGGTGAAGGTGCCACAGTAAGGGTCGTGGTGAAGGTGAAGGTGCCACCTTGAGTGGTACGGCGAAGAGGACAGCGGCCCTTGGCATTCCTGGCGAGGGAAAGAGCCGCACTCGGGAGAAAATCACACCGAGAGCCATAATGAAGGCGGCGGCAAGACTAAGGACTCATCCCTAGTCAAGACGTGTGTGACCTATGATCACCGGACTAAGACCTGAATCATGACCCAATCAAGCCGTCTGTCTTCGATGTCGGGAGAGCCACCACAGCTAATGCCCGCGACCATCCTCTGATCAGATTAGCTATTTTTACCAGCTATCACGTCCACCTGGTGCCCATATCGCGATTATCTACGCCTTGGGATAACGAGGCAAAACAATCTCACGTTACACCTCGACTCCCCATCACGCTGTCTGCTAATCACTGCCAGGGACGTCCGGTGCCTGGTATTCATGGAGTGAGGTCAGGTCACGCTCGCGACCCAGCGCGGTCACACGTCACGGCGCCCAGACAATACGGCACCAGCATCTTCCTTTGACCAACTTCCGTTTTCTTTCGTTTTTAGTGACCACAAAGTAGCCACCTTCACACCCGTCTCACACCAGGCCTCTCACACACCAGGTCGGGTCAGGTCACTCTTCACACAATGAAATATATACAGAGATTAGCCGCTATTTTGCTAATCCTAGCACGGCTGTGATTTTGCCTCAGATATCCGTCTCAATGACAATCAGTAAACGAAAAGCCGGAAGGTAGCCTTTAACTGCGAAAAATCATTTTGAATCCGTGAAAATGCGAAGGGAGATTTTCCAAACCTATGGCTTCCAAGTAATTAATGGTAAATTCTTCCCCTTCCATTTATCTCGATATAATTACAATGCTTTGCGTTAAAAACAACATCAATTTACATAGACTTTACCAACACGCGCGTCAGTCATTCTAACTAAAGCGAAAAAATCTAGAATGCGCTTCATACCCCTTTATAACGAAGAGCTTAAGCCTTACACACAAACAATGCTTTCACGCGTAATTCTAATCACTGGCAGCGCTTAAACACAGCTGAATATTAGACGCTTACATAAAAATAAGTATATAACAAGTATATAAATCCGTATATGAAGTATAAAAAGAAATAAGGTGTCAGTGAAACGATGGTGAGGAATATGTAAACCAGCTCCGTTATTTTCGTCCCTCACCTAGAAGAGCACAGTCATTAAGGCCGAGGAGGGAAGGGGCGCACTCAAGAGGGGGGTTGGAAAGAAGGGGAGGAGGAGGAGGAGGGGGAGCGGAGGCGGGAGTGGAGTGGGGTTTGGGATGGGGGAGGGGTTCGAGAAGGTTGGAGGTTCGAGAAGGTTGGAGGTTCGAGAAGGGTCGGAGGTTTGAGAAGAGGGCGGGGGTTCGAGAAGGGAGAGTTCGAGGAAGGGGGGGTCGAGAAGGGGGAGCGTTCAGAAGGGTCTATGGAGGGGGCGCGAGGGCTTGATGAATGAGGGTTCGCCTGGGACAACACTACTGATAACTAATGACTGCAGATACGCCGGGGACACTCGACACTAGGCAGAACAGGGAAGGCTTTATATTCCATCCATCTTTTCATTATCAAAACACAAAACCGAAAAAATGGATATTAAAAATAATTCCCAATTTACCTATTTGCGAAGGATTTCCTATAATCCTTATTTCGATATCACAAAATATAATTCAAGCCCATTAATATAAAAAAGCACAATCCGTATATTAGACGACCAAATGGTTTTAAAGTACGAGTGCAAATGGTGGTTAAATATATATCTCAAGTCAGTGGGCAAAATATACCATCCCCTGCCGAGCAAAATTCTAAATATGCGAAAAGTTAATGGCGGTGACTGAAAAAAGTGACAGTGAATAAACGACAATGAAAAAGTAGCTGCAAATCTCTGAAAAAATCCTTTGAGGTTTACGCCGGCTCGGAGCCGTGAGCGGGTGATCAACGTGGTACTTTTTTCTCAAAGGCTTCTCACTCGACTGCCCTTTCCTCCTGCACGGAAATGGGGAAAATACCTTATCAGTTGACTTTTACTTTCCTATCCTGAATTAGTGCCTTTCAAAAAACATAAGAGCGACGAGATTACAGTATATCATACTGTGCCTCTCACATACGAATAAAAAGAGCCGTTATAATATACAGTTATATATACACGACAAACAAAAGTGACATTTATTAGACATGGGACGTATCCTATGCTTCCTACCGCCACTAAGGGCGAAAACATCCCCTGGGAGATGAAAGGCTTTCGACCATCCGTGTACGTGCATTGCCAAAGTTGTAAGGACCATTGTGATGCTGCTCTTGCCTTCCCAGGTACTTCCGGGGCAAAAACAAAATGAACGGAAACCCAGCGCTGCTCCTGATTGTGGGTTAGTGGAGTGTCGGGAGCTTTTCCAGGGTGTTGCCCGCTTGTTACAACTTCCCATGGAAATCCAGCTGTTGCTCCACACAGCTTTGGGCGAACGGGGATGGGAAGCAATTAAAATCATTTTCATAAATAATCAGAAATGATAATTAAAACCTACTTGCTTAATCCTACAAGACACAAGAACGGTAGAATAAAATACCGAAAGAAAAATACCAAAAATGAGAAAATCTATGCTTAGATTCTAAGAGTCTGCAAGTCAGTGCAGTGCCAGCGCTGCAATTTCTCGCAAAATTAACGGGCAGGAGCGCCTTCTCGATTTATTACGATGTCTTTTTCATATCCTTCGCTCTCCATCTCCAAGTCTCTGGTCGTATCACGAACGTCTACCAGACCTTCCCCTCAAAATCCAAAGGGAATGAGACTCTTTAATAACTTGCCTTGCACGAGCCTTGGTTTCGTCAGCGGCTCCCCCCTCCCCTCTCCCTCTTTCCCACCCTTTCGGTTGCGTGCTCTCCGGCCAAGGGTTCGCAGAACAAGGGAGAGGGGAAGAGAGAGAGAGAGCAGGGGAGAGGGGGAGGGACAGAACAGGGGAGAGGGGAAGGGACAGAACAGGGGAGAGGGGAAGGGACAGAACAGGGGAGAGGGGAAAGGAGAGGGGAAGGGAGAGAGAAAAGGGGAGTGAGGAAGAGAGAGAGAACAGGGGAGAGGGGAAGGGACAGAGAACAAGAGAGAGAGGAAGAGAGAGATAAAAAACGAGAGGGGAAGGAAGATGAGAATAGAAATGGAAAGAATCTGAAAAAGAAGGCAAGGGAAAGAAACAAGTCAAGAGAAAAGAGAGAGAAAATATACAAGAAAAGCAAAGCACACGTGTGGCTAAAGACCACTAACAAATAATCATACGATCTGTACAGTATGTGTTCTAGTACATGAGTGCGTGGCGCCATGAGATGAGGTTGGGCTTTAAGACACGAGTCACTAAAAATGAATTCCTTTAGTCTGTAAAAAAAAATGATTGTAACATGTCTAATAATCATAACCAAACATCATGTAATTGTTTTTCAATAAAGTATTAAAAAAGAGAGAAGAGGAGAGGAGAGAAGAAAAGAAGAAGAGAAGAAAGGAAAGAGAAGAAGAGAAGGGAAGAGAAGAAACGGGAAGGGAAGAGAGCAGAGAGAAGAGAGCAGAGAGAAGAAAGAAGAGAGAAGAGAAGAGAGAAGAGACAAGAAAAGAAACAGAACAAAGAAATAAGAAATGAGAAGAAAGAATAAAAAAGAGAAAAGAGAAAGAGAGGAGCGAAGAGAAGACAAGAAAAAAGGGGAGAAAGGTAAGAAGATGAATGAGAAGAAAAGAAAAAAAGAGATGTGAAAAGGGTGAGACCAAAGGAGAGAATAACAGGACACAGACAAAGGAGGAAGAGGAGAGGAGAGGAGAGGAGAGGAGAGGAGAGGAGAGGAGAGAAGAGAAGAGAAGAGAAGAGAAGAGAAGAGAAGAGAAGAGAAGAGAAGAGAAGAGAAGAGAAGAGAAGAGAAGAGAAGAGAAGAGAAGAGAAGAGAAGAGAAGAGAAGAGAAGAGAAGAGAAGAGAAGAGAAGAGGCAAGGGCGGAGAAGGAGAGGAGAGGAGGCAAGGGCGAAGAAGGGGCGGAGCGGGCCGGCCTCCCCGCCCGTGAGGTCGTCGCCGGCTGGTCAGGCCAACTTCATCATATTATCTTTAATCGAAAAAGGACGTCGAAGCTGATCAAGGAACCCGGTAATGAAATAATAACAGCATGATATTGCGTGGTGAGGACGAGTCAATATCTATTACAGACTGATTGATTACTTTTTTCAGAGGACTTGAGAACAGATACTGGGAATATATTATAAGAATATCATGCGGGAGGTGATGATCACGTGAAATGAAACCAAGAACGCTTCATGTTTTCTTTTCTTTCAATAGCCTCTCTGGGTATAACTTTATATTCATTACAAGACGGGTATTTTTTTACATTTTTAGACAAATCTTTTCTGATTATTTTTACGCTTCGGATCCAGCGACGGCGGTAGATCCCCGAGCTCTGCAACTGGCCAGATTAAATTCAACGAGATTCCGATAAATCGATCCCAAGGAATTTCATAATAGTCGGGAATCTTAGCGAGGGGAAATGAATCCGTCCCGTAAGACGAAGTAATTAAAGCGCGCCGGACAGAAGGCATGGCCGCTGTAGGTCCCGTCCCAGCCCACTCCCTCCCTGGACAGCGCGAGGGGCTCGGGGCCTCAGTGCAAGGGACGGAAGCGGTGTCACGGTGCCTGGACACGGGGGGGGGACTCCACCTGACCCCTCCTTTCACCCCTTCCCCTCACTTTATCTCCCTTTATTCCTTTCGACTTTCTACCGTGCGATTCAGCAACATTTACGCCAATAATATCAACCTTCTGTCACCTCTATGCATTTTGTTGTGTGTGTGTGTGTGTGTGTGTGTGTGTGTGTGTGTGTGTGTGTGTGTGTGTGTGTGTGTGTGGTGTGTGTGTGTGGTGTGTGTATGGTGTGTGTGTGTGTGTGTGTGTGTGTGTGTGTGTGTGTGTGTGTGTGTGTGTGTGTGTGTGTGTGTGTGTGTGTGTGTGTGTGTGTGTGTGTGTGTGTGTGTGTGTGTGCGTGTTCTGATACGCTTGTCTCCTTCCTCCTTTTTTCCAAACCAAGCTCGCACCTTCCCCGTGATCTAGCGTACAAAAGCAGCCCCTCCAGCACGCAGCACGAACGCCTAGTTCGCACACCAAAGCCTGTGTGACGTGGGCGCTGCCCTCACAATAGGATCGGAAGGGTTGTGTCCGCGACCTGACAAGTGCACCGGACACCCCGTCACTTTGGCAGGACTTGTTACTCTGCCTCTCGCGACCCCGCTCCATCTGTCACCTCATTGCAAGAATCATCTATCTTAGAAATGTCCCTGACACAAAAGGACTAGATTACATTACTTTTATCTCTTCATCTTAAAAAAAAAAACCAATGGGAAGGTACAAAGAAAATAGTATGTCTGGCAGTAAATTTTGCATGACGCAGATCAGAGTGCAAAAAGTGACACCAGTATATCCACAGCTCCAGAACATAAAGTGCCAGGTTGTCACACGGCAGCGCCTGCCCGGCACCCGTCAAGAGGGCCGCCCTGTCGCCAACCTCGAGCATGTTGTGGCGCCGTCTTGCATAAATGTATGTACAAAAAGTGCCATTATGAGTCGACGATAACCTTGATAGTGGTACCAACATGCAGACTCATGGCCAAAGGGAACAGGGTAGTCATGATCGCTGGTGAAACTTCCTTTCATCACCGGCACATTTCCCTAAACGGATTGACTCATTAAAGGCAGAATGTGATCAACAACAGAATCAATCAGCGAAACGAATTACAACCTAACTGCATTTTCTTGCCATTCCATTACAATCAACGCTTCCCGAGTTGGCGTGCTGACAGTACACTAATGTTCGCTGATCAGAGAGGCGTTGCATCACCGCTAAAAAGAGACATCCAGGGTGGGTGGTCGGCAAAATAATGGGAAACGGAGAACGGTATGTGTTTGTGGGGGTGAGGCGAGGGGTGCTGCAAGAAAACGGTAAACAGCAAATAAATAAAAGAACAAATGATTTTCTGGCTTAATTTGTTCTTAGTAAGTATTTTATCTCCCAAATTTCGATAAATGAAACTTATACACATTTATAGAAAAACCTTGCGGAGAGCATATAACAGTTGAATGGTTGTTAAACAATATAATGAGTCTCCTCTGAATGAAATAAGTCTACAGTGACGCTTTCCCTTATTCCCTACACACATATTCAATGACATCCGGCTGAGTTTAGAATCAAAGTTTTCATAAAATTTTCGCTTGATTGTGCTCCAGGGACGAGTACTGCGAGTACACTTGCGCAAGGCCCGCCGAAATGAGGTACGCCTCATGGGAGAGAAAGGAAAGGTGACAGCTTGGTAACAGTGCGTAAACGCCATTTAAATACTTTCCCTGCGAACACGTGCGATTATGCCACCCATTCTAATGCGCGAAGAGGAGGGAGCAACGCCCCTCTCTCGATCTGTATACATGCAAAGTAAGAATATAAATAACAAAATAAGAATATAAAGAAATAAAAAAAACAGCTGCGTATGCCGCCTTTACCTCATAATATTGCGTGGCACTTCCGTTACGGCCCACTATTATGAAGTTTTGCCAAACCTGTTTTTATTGTGTTACTGTATTATGCGTTTGCAACGCCCGCGTGCATGAAGTATTTCTATCCGAGGAAACATACTCCCTTCTTGACACCTTTTACGCTGTTGCTGTTGCCCGCCGCCCTCCCCAAGGTAATACAGCCATCATAACAATTACGAATAGGCCTACTAATCGCCTCCTTTGCGTAACAGGACTCGCTTCTGACCCGTGACGCCCGCAACCCGTCTCAGTTCCCGCGTCACAGCACAGCCTCCTCTCCAGACGTGTCTATTTCGGTGAAGTCTGCGTTTTGCGTCAGTGAAAGGTGAGAACAGTGACATCGGCAAGGATGTGTGCTATAAAGAGCCCACACAGCGCTGCTAAGCGGAGGGTGTGAACGGTGAAGTGTGAAGTGTGAAGTGTGAATCTGAAGAGCGAAAGACGACGCTGAGAATTCTAACACTATAAATAACTTCATCTCTTTTAATAATGACCTGAGAAAAAAGGTCAGAGGTCAGCTTAAAGGACATGTGTCGATGATAGTTCATGAATGAAGATATAATCAATCTCGCTGTGTGCGTGTGCGTGTGTGTGCGTGTGCGTGTGCGTGTGCGTGTGCGTGTGCGTGTGCGTGTGCGTGTGCGTGTGCGTGTGCGTGTGTGTGTGTGTGTGTGTGTGTGTGTGTGTGTGTGTGTGTAAGCCTGTGCGAGTGTTTGCATATATATGGATGAATGTGTATGTATATACGTAATACGTACATACATATCCATACATATAGATGCATATACATGCATACATGTTTGTACGTGTGCGTGTACGTGTACGTGTACGTGTACGTGTACGGGTACGTGTACGGGTACGGGTACGTGTACGGGTACGGGTACGGGTACGGGTACGGGTACGTGTACGGGTACGGGTACGGGTACGGGTACGTGTTGGTGTACGTACGCGCTTTCGAAAAGAAGAGACGACAAGAAGAGAGCGAAATGCGGCAGAGACAAAGGGTCAGCGTCTCGCGAGGTGTGATGCTGGTGATGACGTGCCGCCGGTGATGACGATGGCCAGCAACCCGGGCCTCCCTTCGTCGGTAGATAATAAGCCCTTATCAGTTGCCGAGTGACGGCGAGGCTCGATAACGGAAAACGGGTTTTCAATCCTCGTTTTTTTATTGAAGTTTCATCCAGGACGGTAAGCTGATATATATGCCACGTATATCTCTTGATATCGTTTAAGAGCCTCAATATATATATATATATATATATATATATATATATATATATATATATATATATATATATATATATATATATATATATATATATATATAAATATATATATAAATAATATATAAATATATATATATAAATATATATATATATAAATATATATATAAATATATATATATATATATATACATATATAATTAATATACATATATATATACATATATATACATATATATAATAATATATATATACAATATATATAATATATTAATACATATTATATATATATGTGCGCATGTATACATGTGTTAAAAATTTGTGTTACTAAATGTTACATGTCCAGAGTCACGGATGGACAAGATCACGTTCTGATAACTGGTTACATATAACAAATCCCGTGACTTGAAGAAAAAAAATCAAGTGCATGCAACAGCCGATGCTGACATAACCCATACCCTTGCAGCGTATATAAAAAAAAAAAAAGCCGAAGAAGGAAATTCAAAAATCTCCTTTTCGTTTTGAGGAAATCCTTAGAAATTCCTGTCGAGCTGTCCTTGGCGGGGCTCGTGGCGGCGTGACCATCGCCTCTTTTGTTCTTGTGGGCGTACCGTGGCGATGGATTCAAACACCGCCCGTGCGCGCAAGGGCTGCAGAGGAAGCGCCCGCAATGGAAAATTGACGAATGATTATCTAAAGCTCAATTAATAGATATGTGCGGCATGGCGAATATACAAGCCATTATCTAAGACTCGAACAATAGATAAATATATGCGTCATGGGCATACAGACAATTTGATATCAAAAGCTCAAGCAACAGATATATACTGTACATACGGGTACTTGAATACGTTTACATTTACATAAGCTATATCAAATAATCATATATTCACGTATGTGTACATCTGCTTACATCTATACATGTATAGACATATCCATCGACAGAAAAATGGGGAAAGGAGTACATATCGACTAAATGACAATATATAAACAAGCAAAAAGTGTAGGAAAGGGGGAAAAGCAGAACAAAAACGAGGAAACGGAGAAACAAAAACGGAACCAAAACAAGTAAACGAGAAACAGAGAGAGAGGGAGACAAAGACCCAAAGGGGGACCGAGAGACCGAGAGCGAGGGCGGAGACACACCCACCGGACACTCGGGAGGCTTTCAACGGACGATTTCCGGAAAAGCCTAATTAATTCCAAGGTGCGAGACGCTACGATCTGGATGACTTTCCGACGTCAAAAGAGATACATGTTAATAAAACGAAGCATAAATTATTAAATTTTTAAAAATATTATCTCTGGTGTAACTAATTACCGACGTACGAAGGCGAACAGCCGGATTGGATGTCATGGCAGGACGGCTACAGTAACCACTGCTCATTACTGGGATTCGCCCACTCTCGTTCGCCGCACTTACTCTGCCCGACGTGGTACTTCTGAGAACAAACATTCACGTAATCCTTTCATACATTTACTTACTATTCCATGCCGATTGTCTATTAACTAATAATAAGAAAAAGAAAATAATAATGTGCAGTCTTTACTGTTACGACCATAATACATTACGAGTTGGGAAGTCCTTGGAAGTTCAGCAAAGTAATCAACGATGATTGGCGCAATCTCGTACTTCCTTTATTCACCCAAAGTACTCTCTTTTGCCGATCTATATGCGCTTCTACTCATACATTCTCTCTTTCCCTAATGTATGCATATATTCCGCTTTCCTTTTCCTCGTGAGCGACTTCGGCGTCCGCTGTTTTGGGCAGCTCCTACAGATGACCACACAGGCGGCGGCGGCGGCGGCGGCCAGCGAGGCGAGACAGGTGTGACTGGGTTCCTCCAGGGAGGGCGTCACCCAGGCGGTGGCACGTGACACCCTGATTACCCTAATGCACCTGTCGCCGCTTCCTTGAAAAATGGGTAATAGGTGGCGGCCGCACTGGCGTACCTTTGTCTCAACGATCAGCTTGCCACACTACGCCTTCAGCCGCCATCCGAAGAATGTCCCCCACTGCGCCCTCGAACTCGCGGAATGCCATCCATCACGCCCGCCCATCCGAAAGTTACTATCCAATTCCAAAGAGAATGGCTATCCGCTGCTAAAGTCTGGAAGAATTCTAAAAACAAACACTAACAATTTCTTAGGCCTAAACATCAAACATTTCTTGATAACGACATTCATCTACCTCTCCAGCAACCACGACCAGCGAACCATTCTGGACATGCAGTGCGCTGTGCTCTTACTGTGTGCCGTAATCAGTGATACGAGTTCGTTTCATCCCGCATTGTCCCTCGCTCAGAACGATGACCCACAATCTCTTGCTACGCCCACCATACCTGACCCATTACACTTGCGATAGTCTACACGCCCACTTTCCAAAAACAATCCTGACTGGAATTGAACGGAAA
>NC_051392.1:27915510-27926887 GCF_015228065.2 Penaeus monodon | reverse complement strand
AAAATAATTAGGAAAGTTTAAGCGAAACCTGGCTAAAAAGTAAAGACAATTTTAAAATAAATAATTATGAAATAATTAGGAAAGATCAAGAAAACCAAATTGGTGGAGGGCTAATGTTTTGCATAAGAAAAGATATACAATTTAAAAAATTAGAACTAAATGACAGATATAAGTATAAAATAGAGATATTAGCAATAAAAATACAATATAGAGAAAAATGGATGAATATCATATTGACATACAATCCATGCAACAATATAACTAAAGAAGAATTTCAATATTACATAGATCAGATACAAGAACCAAAATTGATAATAGGAGACTTTAATGCACACCATCCTTACTGGAATCCAACAACAAACAAACAAAGCAATGTAACTGGAAATAATTTAGTTAAATTGATAAATCAAAACAATATCATATTAACACCAAAAGGGCAAGTAACACGAATAGATCCAAAAACAAACCGAGAAGCCACTGTAGACCTGGTCATAGGTTCACCTTCAATAAGTCACTTAAAAATAACAACAGGTCCACATCTAGATAGTGACCACCTACCAGTCATAATAAAAGATGAAAACTACCAAATCTCATCAAAAGTATTAGAAAGAAAATGGAAATTCACAAAGGAAGGATGTCTGCTTATGATCAGAACTAAATCAAGTAAATATAAATATAAATTCACTAACAGAACTAATGAAACTAATAAAAGATACTGGAGAAAAACATTTCAGCTTTGATAATAAAAAGATAAACCACAAACCTAATAAGCCCTGGTGGAATGAGAAATGCAATGAAATAATAAAGAAAAGAAACAAAGCCTATAATAAATGGAGAAGAAGACCAAATACAGAAAATAAATTATAAAAAGTTATTAACAGAAGCTAAACAAGTAATTGAAAACGAAAAAAGAGAGTCATGGGAAAACTTTTGTGCTTCGATAAACTTCATAACTTTAACCAAAAAAGTATGGAACTTTATAAAAAAAACAGACAGGTAAAACAACAAGTGACTTCCCTCTAACACATAATAATTTGCCAGTAATCCAGATATCAAAAAAGTTAGAATTGTTTAAAGAAGAATACGAAAATATAACAAGTAAACAAACAAATAAACTACTAACAAAAATAGAAAAAGAAGAACTTCTAAATGGTAATAGTGATCAAGACCTAAATAAAGACATAACTTTAGAAGAATTAACATATGGTATAAAAAATACAAAAAAATGGTAAAGCATATGGCCCTGATAGAATTACATATGAATTTTATAAAAATGCACCTAAGAACATAATAGAAGTATAGTTAAAAATCTTTAATAGATGTTGGGAAAAAAGAGAATATCCAAATGAAATAAAAAAAAGCAATAATAAATCCAATTCGTAAACCAGGGAAGGACCCAACAAAAATAAATTCATATAGATTCATAAGCAGAACAGCTTGTATTGGGAAAATCTATGAAAATATAATAAGAAGACTGAACTGGTGGCTAGAAAAAAATAACCTAGATGAAGACCTTATAGGATTTAGACCAAACAGAAGCACAATAGATGGAATACAAATAATCAAAATGAAAGTAAGACAAGCAATAAAAGAAAAAAAATACACATTAGTATTATGTTTAGACTTAGAAAAAGCTCTCGACTCCGTCAATCATGAAACAATTTTAATAGAAGCTAAAAATATGGGATTAAAAGGTAAAGTAGTAAGATGTATAAATAATTTTCTAACAGAAAGAACTTTTCAAGTAAAAATTGGAGAACAAGCCTCAACAACTGGCAAAATAATAAATGGAGTCCCACAAGGATCTCCAATAATCCCCACATTGTTCAACATAGTCATGTCAGACATAAAAGTACCAAAAGAAATATATAAAGTAATATACGCAGATGACTTAACCCTAATTACTTCAAACGTAAATTTAATAGAAGCAAAAAATAATCTAGAACATAGCCTAACATAATAAAAGAAGGTCGAAAAATGAACCTTAAATAAACCCAATAAAAACTAAAGTAATGTGTTTCACAAACAAAAAAATAGAACAATATCCTATAATAAAAATAGGAAACGATGAAATAGAATTCACAAATAATCATACAATTTTAGGACTACATTTTGATGCACCAAAATTGACAGGAAGAATCATATAACATATGTAAAAACAAAAACATGAATAGAATAAATATTATGAAAAAACTGACATCATTAACATGGGGAGCTACTAGAGAAACTTTAATTAAATTGTTTAATATATATATATAAAACCAATCATAGAATATGGAATTGCAGTATATGGAGCAACAAATCAGACAGAATTGAAAAAATTAGAAACCATTCAAAATAATGCATTGAGAATTGCAACAGGATCCTTCAGATCAACACCAATAATAGCACTACAGGCACTGAGAAATCAAATACCAATAACAAGTAGAATAAAAGAATTAGAATGTATCCAGTTAATCAAAAATTTAGAAAAACAAGATAACATGCCAATTAAACATCTAACCTTAAAAAACATAGAAAATTTTAACCCAAATAAAGATAAAATGTCTCTGGTATTTAGAGTAATTGAAACTTGCAAAAAATGGACACTAAATTTAAGGGTGAACACAATACCTAACATATCCCCAATTCCTCCATGGTCTGACATCCTACAAAACATAGAATCAAATTTCATGGAAAATATGAACAAGAACACACCACACCAAATGATACAGCAACACTTCCATCTGCTAGAAAATACAACATACCAAAATTATGACAAAATATACTCAGATGGATCAAAAATAAAAGAACCAAAATCAACAGCGGCAATATATATTCAAAACAAAAACATTACAATAATCTGGAAATTACAAAACAACACACAGATAATAGAAGCAGAATTATTTGCAATTAAACAAGCTCTGAATTACATAAACAACAATAAACTACAAAAAACAGTAATTTTAACTGATTCACAAACATCTATACATGCAATAAGAAACTATAAACCAGTTAAATACAAACAAATAATATATGAAATACAATCCCAACTACACTTATTAAACACCAAAAAACAACATATAAAGATACAATGGATTCCTTCACATAAGAACATAAAAGGAAATGAAATAGCAGATAGAGCTGCCAAAAAGGCACACGAAATAAGAGATCCTATAGCCATGACCCAAAATTCAACAAATATGATAAGAGAAATAAAAACAAAAAAAAACAAGAAAATAGGGTAACTAAATTAAAGGAAATATTAAAAGCAAAAGATTATTACATTTAAGATAACAATCCACAGCCATGGGCAAGATCACAAAACAGAAAAATAGATGTAAGCATAACAAGACTAATGACAAAACACACAAGACTTAAAAAACACTTGTATAAATTAAAAATGGAAGCAGAACCAATGTGCCGCTGGTGTAACAATCAAGAAGAAACGCCTGAACATTTAATCCTACAATGCCCAAGATTTAATATATATAGAACTATCTTATTAGTCACTAAGCAAGATAAAAATACAAAATCCTGATCTAAATTTATTAATCAGAGGTGCAGATCAACCACCTATGAAGAAAAATTACATTCTGAGACACAAAAATCTTCCAACAGAGAACAAGAATAATTGATATCATCTGAAAACAACGAAGAACCACAAAGAAAAATCCAGGGAGTATAGACTGTTACAGTCTAAAACCCTATAAAAGAAGAAAGAAGAAGTAGCCCGGAACAGAGCAGTCTATTATTATTTTCACCTTGCAGCAGGTACGTTACATATATTTGCCCATATTATAAGATAAATACAAAAGATAGGTATGATTTCCATGTCTTCTACAATTGTCAGTCAATCATTTCAATATTTGTAGAGGTAATACGTCTGTCAAGGGAGCGGTGCTGTAGGATTTACAGTCCTGGAAAGTAGTGTCACAGGGACTCAAGAACAGATATAGTCCCATAAAACAAACAAAAAGACAGGTCTTGGTGCACCATACATGTCATGGGTGTGGTAATAATGTGCCACCAGTGTATATATTCAAGGTGACATTGATACATTCTAGAACGAGAACCAAGTTTAATGAGCAATAATAAGAGAATAAGTATCAGGAGACTAATGTCCATTAAAACAAAAAGCCATTGAATATATACTACTACTCTTACTACCTTCCATCAGTTTATAAAATATAACATCATAATATGCCTAAAATGTTAGCCTAGTGACAACGATGACATGCTATCAATATCAGTACTGTTATTATTGTTATTGATATAATGATTATAATATTATTATAAAAAATAGTTATATTTACTATATATTATATATGAAAATACGAATAGTAATATAAGATTAAATAGTCTTTCTAAAAGTCAAGGAAAATCATAAACAGGTGAAATAATCAGGATTAGTAATGAATTCCTTGTTGACTAAGGACCTGTGGAACCATAAAATAAAATCATGTCACAATAACATATATCCCACTGCTGCCACCACTTATAACTGCTCCTTTATTTTCTTACAATGATCAGAGTTACTTTCTTAAATAACACTGGTCAACAACAAAAAAATTGTCAATAATCTTTTAACTGATTTTAGACAATTTTGATGCGCTGAATCCAAAAATAACATTGATTTTGCTCAATCAGGTCAAATTTGTGTTCTATTGCCAAATATTGTTTTTTACGGTTGTTGTTCATCGATAAGGGTATTAATATTTTCGTGGCGGGTATTATGATATAATTTTCAAGTTGCGACCGCACATTTTTTGCTAACAGACATTTTTTCCTTATTCAGATGAATGATATGGATTCGTCCAGAAGGTCTTGCAGAAATAAGCCGGATGTATTCTGCTACATCTGCGGTGAATACACCATTGTTCCTAACAGGAAACCAGTCACAAGTTTTGTAAAGCGTGCTTATTATGCTTATTTTGGCATGAAAATTGGTGATCAGGACAAAGCTTGGGCGCCTCACATGGTCTGCAAGAAATGTACGGAGTATCTACGTCGCTGGACCCATGGAAAGAAGGACAGGCTGAAGTTTAGAATTCCTATGGTTTGGAGAGAGCCGAAAAACCATGTTAGTGACTGTTACTTCTGCGCTATTAATTTGACTGGGATCAACAGAAAGAACCAGAGCAGCCTCAAGTATCCTGATCTTGAATCAGCACGTCGTCCTGTACCTCACTGTGATGAAGTTCCAATACCTGTCACAGCAGAACTTCCTGAGTTAAGTGACCAAGAATTCTCCAGTATTGAAGACAATGAAGTAGTTCCTAGCGATGATGCCGATGACGCTCCGCATCCCTTTTCCCAGAAGGAGCTAAATGATCATGTCCGTGACCTCAACTTGCCAAAGTCATCCGCCGAATTGTTGGCATCAAGACTGAAAGAAAAAACAAAATAAAAAAAATATATCAGATGTATAAGTAACACAAATAAAACAAAAATGCCGCTATAATGTATTCCGCTTCGTAAAAAAAATGATTTTTCCTACATTCACTTAGTTGAAAAACTTGACCTGATCGGGGAAAATGGATGGCATTTTTGGATTCAGCGATGCAGATTTGCTCTAAATCAGTTGAAAAAACTAAGACAACTTACAAAAAATATTTTTTTGTAACCCAGTGTAATATTTAGCAGTTACTTATTCAAGTAATAGTACTTTGATGGCATTTGGTGATACTTATTATCTCATGCTGTTTATTTATTGTACTTTCATCTTGTTTCCAAGAATGTATCAGTGTCACTTTAAAAAGTACATTAATGGTGTAAAAAACATCAAAATTTTTCACTGCAATAATGTGTTTTAATTTTTTGGGCAATAAACACTAAAAACCCCAAAGAGAATTTTTTGTCAAAATTTTTTAAAAGGGGTTTTTAATTCCCCCTCCCCCAATTTAATGTTTTTTATTTTACTAAAAAGAAAAATTTTTCTTAAAAATGAAAACAAAATGAAATCTTAAGGAAATTTCAAAAATTTTTATACTAAGTTATTTTTTTCAATACTGTCATTTTAATAAAACTATTTTTTGGCAGGGGCCATAAAAATTCCTTTTTAATAAAAATTGCAATCCCAAAAAAAAAAACAAAAAAATTTTCTGTAAAAAAAAATGTTTAATTTCTGTTGGGTAACATTTAAAAAAATCTTAAAGAAAAAAAACAAAAATTTCTTTTTTTTTAAAGGTAATTAAAAAGAAAAAAAACTTAAAACTGTGCATAAATTTACCAAAAAATAGGGAAAAGGAAAATAATTTTACCATTGGATTTTGGGGTTTTTTTTTTTCCCAACTTTTTTTTATTTTTCTTAAAAAAAAAAAACATAACCCTTTATTTTGGCTAGGGTAAAAAAAAAAGAAAAGTATTTTCATAAATAAAACAAGAATGTTAAAAGGAAAATAATTTTCCTTTCTTTTTTTTTCCACATTTTTCTTTTTAAAAAAAAATGGGGTGTTGGGTATTTGAAATAAATAACAAGATTTTTATTAAAGTTTAAAGGGTTTTTTTAAAAGGGAACTTCAAAGTTTTGGACTAAAAAAAAAACATTTTTTTTAAATTTGTCGGTATAATTTAATCATTAAAAAGTTTGTTAAGGAAAATTTTGGGAAAGAGATTTAAAAGAGAAAAGGAAAAAAAAAATGAACTTATTTTTATTTTAAGTAATTTTATGAGGCTTATTTTTGATTAAGGAAAATAGACAGAATATTTTTCCTTGTTTTTAAAAAAAAGTTTGGGGAAATTTCATTTGTTTTATTAAATTTTGTTGTTTGGGATGTTAAATTAAAAGTTATTTTTTTGGGTTTTTGCAGTTTCTTTATTTTTTTTTAGTTGAGCATTTGCAAAAATTAGGGTTTTAAAAGAAAAATAAAAAAGTTTTTTGGGTTTTGCATTACAAAATCTTTTCCAAACGACAGTCCCCTAAAATTTTGGGAATAAAAGGAAAAAGGGAAACCTAAAAAGGGGTCCCCTTTCTTTTTCGTATTAAAACCCGGAAAATTTTTAAATTTAATAAATTTTAAATATCTTTTTTAAAATTTAATATTTAATTAATTAATTTAAATATATAATATATTTTATTTTTAATTTTATATATATATAATTTATATTAATATATATATTATTATATATTAATATAATATATATATTTAATATATATTTTAATATATATTTATATATATAAATATATATTATATAAATTATTTAATTATTAAAATATATAATTATATATTTTATATATTATATATATATATATATATATTTATTTAAATTTATATATATTATAAAAAATAAAAAATATTTATAAAAATATATATATAATATATTTTTATTTATTTAATATATAATATTTATTAATTAAAAATTATATATTAATTTATATTATATATAAATAAATAAATATATAATATATTTTTAAAATATATAATGTTTTTAATTTTATTTAAAAATTTAATAATAATATATATTTTTAAATAAAAAAAATTATATATATTATATATATATTATTTATTATATATTATATAATATATATTTTAAAAATTATTATTTTTTAAATTATATTATATAAAAATATATTATTATATTAATTTAAATTTTAATTTTATATATATTTTTTACAAAGTGCAAAACTCCACTTATATTCTGACCTTCCAATTGAAGTGTGATAATCCCCTCTGGTCACTGGTTACATCACGATATTTAACAAAATATGATGTCCAATGGGGGGAGCGTTTTTGTGCAGAGGGTTTTTTAAGACGAGAGGGGGCTGTAGGTCTGGCTTCTTTATCCTTCTCAAAATCTTGAGTGTCTGGCTCACATGCATCAGTCCTAATAGGAAAAGATTAAAGATAACTGCAAAATTCCACAAAAAGTCTATAACATTTTACTTTACATCTTCAAAACACAAACTCAATTAATAAAACATTGCAAATGACTACAACATATAAAAAATCAAAGAGAAGTATCTGTCACAAAACTAAAAATAATTCTGCATGTAATGGTCTAACACTACCTACAGTACAACATAATCTTAAATGAAAACAGAGGTGAAAGTCTCTAAAATTTCTTATTTTCCTTATCATAGGTAATTAAATCATTACTGTCTATTTTCCTTAATCAAACTTATAACTGCACTGCATAAATATTACCTGTATCAAATATCAAAATAATGTTGCATCTTTATGGTTCATCTTTGAGTCTCTTTTAAAGTCTCTTTCCTAAAACTTATTAACAATAACAACAGGTCTTGTTAAGTGATGTATCAAATTAATATTCCAAGGACACCCCACATTAAAAAAAAGGGGAAAAAGGTGGGTTATACGAAAAGACAACATTTTTAATCCTAAAACATAAAAAGAATAATATCTTTAATGAAATAATATCATATGTTCATCCCATTACTACCACATAGCCCAAACTAGCTCTCATGTATTTTTTTGAAGAGAAAAATAATGTGAAATAAACAGACTCCAATTGGTTAAAAGTTAATTTCTCCTTTAATCAGATTCTTGTTCTTATTTATGCACCAAAGGTAGCTCCCTTTTCTTTCTTTTTGTACCATTAGCCATTAAATAAAGAGAAATTATGTTTTTTTAAAATCTTTCACATGACTATAATTATAAAAAAAAATGTATCAAAAGCCAAAAAAAAAATAAACCCCAAATGCGCAATGGCAAAATAAGCTTGTCCACTGGGATTGTCATATTTGATACAGGTAATATTTATGCAGTGCAGTTATAAGTTTGATTAAGGAAAATAGACAGTAATGATTTAATTACCTATGATAAGGAAAATAAGAAATTCTAAAGACTTTCACCTCTGTTTTCATTTAAGATTATGTTGTACTGTAGGTAGTGTTAGACCATTACATGCAGAATTATCTTTAGTTTTGTGACAGATACTTCTCTTTGATTTTTTTTATGTTGTAGTCATCTGCAATGTTTTATTAAATCAGACATTTGATGGTCCCATGCAACAAATAGATAGTTTGTGATGTACCACACTGTTATAGTATGGTATAATAATTAAACTTTAGGGATACATCTTTATGGTCATAATCTGCCTTTGGGAAAAGTTCATCTTAAAAGTATTCATCTTATTTTTAATTGAATAAAAAAATTTCCTTTTTGTACGCATAAAAGAACTAAAATTTAAAAGGGGCTTGAGAGGCTAGTAAAACTGCCCTATCCAGTAAAAAATCATAGCTATATAGAGCAAGTGGGAAACTGGTCACTCTTGCACACTCAGAAATAGCTACATATATATATGTCAGTATATAGGGGAACCCCAAAAGGTTTTCAATATTGAAAAGGTGAAATATATAAATGTTTTTTCTATTTCCCATTTAATTTTCTTTTTAAAGGGCACTGAACATTCTTGGAAACAAAATGAAAATACATAAATAAACAGCATGAGATAAAAAGTATCACCAAATGCCACAAAAGTAATATTACTTTAAAAGTAACTGCTAATATTACATGGGTTACAAAAAAATATTTTTTGTAAGTTGTCTTTTTTTTTAACGATTTAGAGCAAATCTGCATCGCTGAATCCAAAAAAGCCCTCCATTTTTTCCCCGTAGGTAAGTTTTTCAACTAAGTAATGTAGGAAAAACATTTTTTTTTTGAAACGGAATACATTTAGCGGTTTTGTTTTTTTTTGTGTTACTTTTCATCTGAATATTTTTTTTATTTTGTTTTTTCTTTCAGTCTTGATGCCAACAATTCGGCGGATGACTTTGGCAAGTTTAGGTCACGGACATGATCATTTAGCTCCTTCTGGGAAAAGGGATGCGGAGCGTCATCGGCATCATCGCTAGGAACTACTTCATTGTCTTCAATACTGGAGAATTCTTGGTCACTTAACTCAGGAAGTTCTGCTGTGACAGGTATTGGAACTTCATCACAGTGAGGTACAGGACGACGTGCTGATTCAAGATCAGGATACTTGAGGCTGCTCTGGTTCTTTCTGTTGATCCCAGTCAAATTAATAGCGCAGAAGTAACAGTCACTAACATGGTTTTTCGGCTCTCTCCAAACCATAGGAATTCTAAACTTCAGCCTGTCCTTCTTTCCATGGGTCCAGCGACGTAGATACTCCGTACATTTCTTGCAGACCATGTGAGGCGCCCAAGCTTTGTCCTGATCACCAATTTTCATGCCAAAATAAGCATAATAAGCACGCTTTACAAAAACTTGTGACTGGTTTCCTGTTAGGAACAATGGTGTATTCACCGCAGATGTAGCAGAATACATCCGGCTTATTTCTGCAAGACCTTCTGGACGAATCCATATCATTCATCTGAATAAGGAAAAAATGTCTGTTAGCAAAAAATGTGCGGTCGCAACTTGAAAATTATATCATAATACCCGCCACGAAAATATTAATACCCTTATCGATGAACAACAACCGTAAAAAACAATATTTGGCAATAGAACACAAATTTGACCTGATTGAGCAAAATCAATGTTATTTTTGGATTCAGCGCATCAAAATTGTCTAAAATCAGTTAAAAGATTATTGACAATTTTTTTGTTGTTGACCAGTGTTATTTAAGAAAGTAACTCTGATCATTGTAAGAAAATAAAGGAGCAGTTATAAGTGGTGGCAGCAGTGGGATATATGTTATTGTGACATGATTTTATTTTATGGTTCCACAGGTCCTTAGTCAACAAGGAATTCATTACTAATCCTGATTATTTCACCTGTTTATGATTTTCCTTGACTTTTAGAAAGACTATTTAATCTTATATTACTATTCGTATTTTCATATATAATATATAGTAAATATAACTATTTTTTATAATAATATTATAATCATTATATCAATAACAATAATAACAGTACTGATATTGATAGCATGTCATCGTTGTCACTAGGCTAACATTTTAGGCATATTATGATGTTATATTTTATAAACTGATGGAAGGTAGTAAGAGTAGTAGTATATATTCAATGGCTTTTTGTTTTAATGGACATTAGTCTCCTGATACTTATTCTCTTATTATTGCTCATTAAACTTGGTTCTCGTTCTAGAATGTAATCAATGTCACCTTGAATATATACACTGGTGGCACATTATTACCACACCCATGACATGTATGGTGCACCAAGACTGTCTTTTGTTTGTTTTATGGGACTATATCTGTTCTTGAGTCCCTGTGACACTACTTTCCAGGACTGTAAATCCTACAGCACCGCTCCCTTGACAGACGTATTACCTCTACAAATATTGAAATGATTGACTGACAATTGTAGAAGACATGGAAATCATACCTATCTTTTGTATTTATCTTATAATATGGGCAAATATATGTAACGTACCTGCTGCAAGGTGAAAATAATAATAGACTGCTCTGTCCGGGCTACTTCTTCTTTCTCTTTTATATTTGTTTCCGTT
>NC_051392.1:27897764-27915410 GCF_015228065.2 Penaeus monodon | reverse complement strand
GTTATACAAACATTAATATACTTTGTGAGTTTTCATATTTACGTTGTAGGTCACACAAGAAGTATTATGGTTTCTGTGTCAAATACCATTAGATTACTCTGAATAGAATGATATTGTCTAAAAAATTATATTTTTTGTTGTATGCTAGTGTTTACTATTATTATTATTTTTATTATTTACTTTATTATCATCATATCCATCTTTATCATAAGATGATAAAAATTATGATAATAATAATAATTATTATTATTATTTTATTTTATTTTTTATTTATTTTTTTATTATTATTTACTTTATATTTACTTTATTATTATTTTTATTACTTACTTTAACTATTATTTTTATTATTTACTTGATTATCATCGTATCCATCTTTGTCATAAGATAATAATTATGATAATAATAATAATAATAATAATAATAATAATGTCAACAATATTGGTAATATTAATAATAATAACAATAATAATGATAACAAAAATATTAGTAATAATAGCAATGGCAATAATATTTTTTTTTTTTATTGTTTTTTTTTTGTTATAATAACAACAACAACAATAATAATATTATTATTATTATCATATTATAACAAAAAAATAATAACAATAATAATAATATGATAAATGTAGTAGCTATAATAATAATAATAATAAAGATTATAATAATGATATCACTATTACTAGTCTAATATGAATATAAAAATCTGAAGGCTGAATGATCACAGATGATAATTTTCTAGATGGCAGGAAGTACCATCAACTGATATGTAAGGCAGATTTATTGAACTCTGGCATAATTATATTCAATATCCCTAAACCATTATCAGCAAAAGGTTATGAAAACAACTATCAAAAGGGGATATTCATGTTTACTGAAATTTATTATACAGTATATTTACACTTATCAGTCTCACCTGATGTATTTACAATTCTATTCCTTCTTTGTTCATCTTTTAACATAACCAAACTAGCTGATTTGGGTATTATATCTTTAAAGAGTGGTTTGCTATGGGTTATATTCTATAATATGTTCTAGCACCAATGCTTATGAAGCAAACTATGCTGCAGAGTCCAAGGTCCATAGCGAATGCAGCGCATTTGTGTGCACACAGCAGTGGTCTTGAGCCGTAATGCTAGATCGTGCACCAGGTGTGAAGGTAGACAGGCATTTTCATTAAGCATGAAACCTCTGGAAAGATTGTTCAGTTACTATTGTATTATGTAAATAAAAATATATAAATATATTCCCTCTGGCTGGTTTCTTGAGAGGCAATTATAGATGGAGATGCATGTGACTTGGATTGCCATATAAGGCCTCCAAAACTCATTTCAATATTTTATTTTGATAAAGTTCTTTTGCCTATAACTGTATCAAAAAATATATAATTTTTTCCTACTGAAATTTGTTACTTGGGGGATCCAGATAATCTTACCTAGTGTGAAATCTTTGGGAAATTGAAGTCAACAATTTTGAGAGCATAGATTAATGGTGGAGATTTCTCGCCAGGTCTTACAAGGCCCTCAGCTTTAGAGAGCTTCATATGCTTCCTGTTGACAAACATTCATTTAGAAAATTTCAACAACATAAAAGGAAAAGTATATTCAAGTATTTTATATACTTGGGACTAACTTTTATAGTGTTAATTTAATTACAGACTATCATTCTTTCAAAGTGCACCAACACCTGTTTTTTGTTGACAGAACCCCCTACCTGAGACTGTGGGGCAAGACCCAAAAAATTAAGTGAACTCCTCTGATGACCGGCCTGTATGGTCATTAATGTTCGCATCAGGCGTCCTCTTGTTATATGCTTGTATGTTGACTTCCCTATAATCTTCACTCATAAAAGGAAGAAATTATTTGTTATTTATGAAGCAATCTGAATATTACACATCAACATGAAATACAACACTGATACAATTCAATTCAATTAAGGTACACAATAATCAGATTTTGTGATATCTTCATTACAGAAGTTTTTTTTTTCTGAAAAACAAAAAACAAAACAAAAACTAAAAATTGTAAATGGTGCACCAGTGACACAATGAAGTATACTAAATAATTTTACAAACCATTAAAACATATATGACAATATTAATACGTATTAAAACTGATAAAAGAAAAATCTCAATTATAATTATTATAAAAAAACCATGATTATATGGGTCCTCACCTTGCCCATCAATAAAAAGGTGTCAGTTGTTCGTCCAAACTGGCCCGAAACGTGTAAGAACAATTAACTGTGACTCCCTTACTTTGCGTGTACCTTTTGTGCCTCTATTCACACCCAAAATGAAACTCCTAAGAAAAAGGAATTTTATTTTAATATTCAATACATTTTAAATGGAAAAACTAAAATTTGGTAAGAGAATGTATTACAGAAATATGCCATTCTAGCTGGTTTGTGGTGAAATAAGAAATATATTTAAAAATTTAGACTGCCTGCACAAAGTATTTTTTTTATGTGTGATATAAAAAGAAAAACTAAAAATCATTAGGAAACCTCATCTACCTGAGATATTTTTATCTAACTGATGGGCCCATGTTAGTTTGACATCCTTTGGTTGGGATCTTGGACCAAGACTAATGGGTGATCAGCATAATTCTCCTTCAATTTCACAACCAGCTTCTCTGTAACACTGCCTGCAAGGGTTTTATATATCAAATATAATGATAATGCTTAAACACGGTCAAAGATTAATCTATCAGAGCAAACACTTAATATAAGGGAAAAAAAATCACAATCACATTTCAATCTGCACCCCTGCATTTCATGATATATCAAACTAACCTTCAATGGCAACTATAGGAGTGGCCGGACGAGTCTTTAATAAATTGAGATCACGGGTTAGGTTACCATCAACCACTTTTCTCAGGTGATTCATGGTCATATCTGCTGGTTTGTATACACAAAACACACCCTGAAGCATTCCATGCTTCTGGTGCATACCTAACAACTTTTAACATTGTTAAAGATTTATGGATCTATACATAAAATCAAAGGGGATATAACAACAATCTTAAGTCCGTTAATACATGGAGCCTCGATCTTCTTCATATAAGAAGTAAATTGTAACAGTTCCTTCAGGCGTGTAAATCTCCTCTTGACAACTTATAAGAATGATGCACCACAACCATAGCTAGGCAGGGTATACCTGGAAAAGAAATGTTCAATTATTCATATATCTTATTACTCTATCACTCTATTTCTATACCTATATGTCAATATGTCTATCTGTCTACCTGTCTGTCTATCTATCTGTTCATCTCTATTTCTTTTTCTCTCCCTCTTTGTCCATCTCTATCTATTTACAGATTATTCTGAAGGAAAGTAAATCTCTCCAAAATGGATGGGATAGTTTTACCTGATACGCACCTAGGTTTGCAATTTTCAAAACACGGAAAAATTTGTCATCTACAGAAAGGTCTCATATGGTCGCTTGGTGCAGTGATACTTCATATATGGCCAACATCCTGTTCGAAGGATATGGTAATTTTCTCCATCAACCTGTAAAGAAATAAATTGAGAAAAATAAATGCAAGAAAGTGCAAGAGAAAGAGTAAAAATCTCATGCTAAATATGATAATACAATAGCTACCATATGATAAGCATATAAGATCTGCAATGTATGGTCAAAATGTTGTATGTTTGCATGTAACTACTAAAACCTATTCTGTCATTCACAGTTCATTAACCATGGACCAACACCCTGGAAAATAATATCTACCAATCACCCATGTAATGCATTACGCATCATTAATATACAGCTCGGCGTGCGATGATGAGGGTGGAGGCAGGAATGAGGGGCTAGGTGGGTTCACTGAAGTCAACTTGGGTGCTGAGAGAAGTCAACTTGGGGTTTTGAGATAGTATGTGGATATGATATTTTCTTAGGGTTAGATGTATGTCTATACAGTATATGAGATGAGCTTGGGAATATGCATAATACTTCTTCATATTTAGACCTTCTCTTTCTCTGTTATTTCAAGACTCCTATAGGCGTGACCCATCTGTAGGGGTTAACTTGTGTGGTTTCCTGATACAAAGCCTCCCTCCAAGGCTATATTCATAGTGGTTTGGGGCCCACTGCTGGGATATTGTGTCGGTGCCATAGCATGCGCATCATGACCGTGCATACCCTTGGAAAATGAGACCGATGCACCATGGCATGTATACACATACCACCTGGAATATAGTCCAAGCATGTCATGGCATGTACAATATGCCACCTGGCAGCAATGGTTAATAAAACACTTGCCATGTCTAATGTATTCCTCATCTTCTTGTATCACTAACCTAATCAGGAGACCATACCAATGTAATTTTAAAAATCAAGAAAATATATATACCTATACTTATTTTACCACTACTGGTTAGTAAGTTGGACTTTAGCACAAAAAACAATAGTAAAAAATGAAGACTGATGAGAACAACTCACACTGCTTGGGGACAACTGACATTGAGCACAAATGGGAGGAGGGAACCACAGGCAAGAGTGCATGCATGCACAACCAACCAGCATACCAGGAGTGATATCCAGGATTACAGTAATATGTTACTGAATTTACTTACTATAACAGATATGAAGATAGGGAAGCTTGATGTATACAATTCCATTCACAATACCCTATTATAAATGAAAAATTAACCAGTGACATGGTATGAAGGACCAAAGGGGTCCTGGACCATCTGAGTTAAATGCAGCCCACACAGCATTTCTACATACTGTTGGATCTGCACGATAAGAATGGTTCCATTCATCGGACAGGAGTTCCCAGCACTAGTGGATGTCATTAAAGGTAAGTTCATATTAGCTCTCACAAAGTTTGAAGTAACATTCATGAGAAAGAGACAATGGGATTACCAACATATTTAAGTGGCATGAAATCAGTAAATAGAATATCAAAAATATTACAGACCAAAGTCAGTTCTCATAGCTCAAATTGTCCTTCCTAATGCAACATGTGAAATTGGAAGGCCTTAATATTATGAAATCAAGACCACCCCTACCCCCACAAGTACTTAGTCACCAATAAGCCAATTCCAAGTACTACCTATCTCACCTGCTTACCCTTGATGTTCAGAAATACTTTCTGCTATCTTATACTGCTGTCAGTAATCTCAATAAAACTATAATAATTATAATGTCTATAACAATAATAATGACAGCATCAATACTGATAGCATTAGCTAAAACAAAAAAGGTCTATTAACTGACAACTTTGTAGCTAAGCACTTGTGGAACCATCTATGTGCACACAATATTACAATGGATACTACATTTTCCTGGTGATGGGGGAGGGGTGTTGGGGGGTGGGGGGATGATGATGATGATGATGGTGATGGTGATGATGATTGATTGATGATGATGATGATGATGATGATGATGATGATGATGATGATGATGATGATGATGATGATGATGATGATGATGATGATGATGATGATGATGATTATTAACTGTCATATTCAACATTATCATTCATGAATTTTGTTTATATATATATATAAATATATATATATATATATATATATATATATAGTATATATATATGTATATATATATGTATTATATATATAATTGTATATATGTATATATATATGATATATGTATATATGTATATATATATGTATATATGTATATATGTATATATATATATATATATATATAGATATAATTATATATATATATGATATGTATATATATATTTTATATATATATATGTATAATATATATTAATATATCTATATATATATATATATATATATATATATATATATTATATAATATATATATATATATATTATATATATATATTATATATATATATAGTAATATCTATATATATATATATATATATCTTATATATATAATATATATATATAACTATTATATATACATATATATATATAATATATAGTATATATATATATATATACTATACATATATATATATATATATATACTCATCTATACTATATAAATTATATATATATATCTATATTACATATCTATATATATAATATATACTATATATATATACATATATAATTATCATATATACATACTATCTACCTATATATATATATATCTATATATATATATACTATAGATATATATATATATATACTCTATCTCATCTATTATTATATCCATATCAACTATATATCATATATATCATATATACTATATATACTATATATCATCATATATATACATATATACATATATATCTATATCTATATATATCTATATACTAATCTATATATATATATACATATATATATAATATAATATTATATATATATATATATATATACATATATAAACAATAATACTATCTTATTTATATATATATATAAACAAAATTCATGAATGATAATGTTGAATATGACAGTTAATAATCATCATCATCATCATCATCATCATCATCATCATCATCATCATCATCATCATCATCATCATCATCATCATCATCATCATCATCATCATCATCATCATCATCATCATCATCATCATCAATCATCATCACCATCACCATCATCATCATCATCATCCCCCCTCCCCCATCACCCCTCCCCCATCACCAGGAAAATGTAGTATCCATTGTAATATTGTGTGCACATAGATGGTTCCACAAGTGCTTAGCTACAAAGTTGTCAGTTAATAGACCTTTTTTGTTTTAGCTAATGCTATCAGTATTGATGCTGTCATTATTATTGTTATAGACATTATAATTATTATAGTTTTATTGAGATTACTGACAGCAGTATAAGATAGCAGAAAGTATTTCTGAACATCAAGGGTAAGCAGGTGAGATAGGTAGTACTTGGAATTGGCTTATTGGTGACTAAGTACTTGTGGGGGTAGGGGTGGTCTTGATTTCATAATATTAAGGCCTTCCAATTTCACATGTTGCATTAGGAAGGACAATTTGAGCTATGAGAACTGACTTTGGTCTGTAATATTTTTGATATTCTATTTACTGATTTCATGCCACTTAAATATGTTGGTAATCCCATTGTCTCTTTCTCATGAATGTTACTTCAAACTTTGTGAGAGCTAATATGAACTTACCTTTAATGACATCCACTAGTGCTGGGAACTCCTGTCCGATGAATGGAACCATTCTTATCGTGCAGATCCAACAGTATGTAGAAATGCTGTGTGGGCTGCATTTAACTCAGATGGTCCAGGACCCCTTTGGTCCTTCATACCATGTCACTGGTTAATTTTTCATTTATAATAGGGTATTGTGAATGGAATTGTATACATCAAGCTTCCCTATCTTTCATATCTGTTTATAGTAAGTAAATTCAGTAACATATTACTGTAATCCTGGATATCACTCCTGGTATGCTGGTTGGTTGTGCATGCATGCACTCTTGCCTGTGGTTCCCTCCTCCCATTTGTGCTCAATGTCAGTTGTCCCCAAGCAGTGTGAGTTGTTCTCATCAGTCTTCATTTTTTACTATTGTTTTTTGTGCTAAAGTCCAACTTACTAACCAGTAGTGGTAAAATAAGTATAGGTATATAATATTTTCTTGATTTTTAAAATTACATTTGGTATGGTCTCCTGATTAGGTTAGTTGATACAAGAAAGATAGAGGAATACATTAGACATGGCAAGTGTTTTATTAACCATTCGCTGCCAGGTGGCATATATGTACATGCCATGACATGCTTGGACTATATTCCAGGTGGTATGTGTATACATGCCATGGTGCATCGGTCTCATTTTCCAAGGGTATGCACGGTCATGATGCGCATGCTATGGCACCGACACAATATCCCAGCAGTGGGCCCCAAACCACTATGAATATAGCCTTGGAGGGAGGGCTTTTGTATCAGGAAACCACACAAGTTAACCCCTACAGATGGGTCACGCCTATAGGAGTCTTGAAATAACAGAGAAAGAGAAGGTCTAAATATGAAGAAGTATTATGCATATTCCAAGCTCATCTCATATACTGTATAGACATACATCTAACCCTAAGAAAATATTCATATCCACATACTATCTCAAAACCCCAAGTTGACTTCTCTCAGCACCCCAAGTTGACTTCAGTGAACCCCACCTAGCCCCTCATTCCTGCCTCCACCCTCATCATCGCACGCCGAGCTGTATATTAATGATGCGTAATGCATTACCATGGGTGATTGGTAGATATTATTTTCCAGGGTGTTGGTCCATGGTTAATGAACTGTGAATGACAGAATAGGTTTTAGTAGTTACATGCAAACATACAACATTTTGACCATACATTGCAGATCTTATATGCTTATCATATGGTAGCTATTGTATTATCATATTTAGCATGAGATTTTTACTCTTTCTCTTGCACTTTCTTTGCATTTATTTTTCCTTCAATTTATTTTCTTTACAGGTTGATGGAGAAAATTACCATATCCTTCGAACAGGATGTTGGCCATATATGAAGTATCACTGCACCAAGCGACCATATGAGGACCTTTCTGTAGATGACAAATTTTTCCGTGTTTTGAAAATTGCAAACCTAGGTGCGTATCAGGTAAAACTATCCCATCCATTTTGGAGAGATTTACTTTCCTTCAGAATAATCTGTAAATAGATAGAGATGGACAAAGAGGGAGAGAAAAAGAAATAGAGATGAACAGATAGATAGACAGACAGGTAGACAGATAGACATATTGACATATAGGTATAGAAATAGAGTGATAGAGTAATAAGATATATGAATAATTGAACATTTCTTTTCCAGGTATACCCTGCCTAGCCTATGGTTGTGGTGCATCATTTCTTATAAGTTGTCAAGAGGAGATTTACACGCCTGAAGGAACTGTTACAATTTACTTCTTATATGAAGAAGATCGAGGCTCCATGTATTAACGGGACTTAAGATTGTTGTTATATCCCCTTTGATTTTATGTATAGATCCATAAATCTTTAACAATGTTAAAAGTTGTTAGGTATGCACCAGAAGCATGGAATATGCTTCAGGGTGTGTTTTGTGTATACAAACCAGCAGATATGACCATGAATCACCTGAGAAAAGTGGTGATTGGTAACCTAACCCGTGATCTCAATTTATTAAAGACTCGTCCGGCCACTCCTATAGTTGCCATTGAAGGTTAGTTTGATATATCATGGAAATGCAGGGGTGCAGATTGAAATGTGATTGTGATTTTTTTTCCCTTATATTAAGTGTTTGCTCTGATAGATTAATCATGACCCGTGTTTAAGCATTATCATATATATTTGATATATAAAACCCTTGCAGGCAGTGTTACAGAGAAGCTGGTTGTGAAATTGAAGGAGAATTATGCTGATCACCCATTAGTTCTTGGTCCAAGATACCAACCAAAGGATGTCAAACTAACATGGGCCCATCAGTTAGATAAAAATATCTCAGGTAGATGAGGTTTCCTAATGATTTATAGTTTTTCTTTTTATATCACACATAAAAAAAATACTTTGTGCAGGCAGTCTCAATTTAAATATATTATCTTATTTCACCACAACTCAGCTAGAATGGCATATTTCTGTAATACATTCTCTTACCAAATTTTAGTGTTTCATTTAAAATGTATTGAATATTAAAATAAAATTCCTTTTTCTTAGGAGTTTGCATTTTGGGTGTGAATAGAGGCACAAAAGGTACACGCAAAGTAAGGGAGTCACAGTTAATTCGTTCTTACACGGTTTCGGGCCAGTTTGGACGAACAACTGACACGCTTTTTATTGATGGCAAGGTGAGGACCCATATAATCATGGTTTATTTATAATAATTATAATTGAGATGTTCTTTTATCAGTTTTAATACGTATTAATATTGTCATATATGTTTTAATGGTTGTAAAATTATTTAGTATACTATTCATTGTGTCACTGGTGCACCATTTACAATTTTTAGTTTTTGTTTTGTTTTTTGTTTTTCAGAAAAAAAAACTTCTGTAATGAAGATATCACAAAATCTGATTATTGTGTACCTTAATTGAATTGAATTGTATCAGTGTTGTATTTCATGTTGATGTGTAATATTCAGATTGCTTCATAAATAACAAATAATTTCTTCCTTTTATGAGTGAAGATTATAGGGAAGTCAACATACAAGCATATAACAAGAGGACGCCTGATGCGAACATTAATGACCATACAGGCCGGTCATCAGAGGAGTTCACTTAATTTTTTGGGTCTTGACCCACAGTCTCAGGTAGGAGGTTCTGTCAACAAAAAACAGGTGTTGGTGCACTTTGAAAGAATGATAGTCTGTAATTAAATTAACACTATAAAAGTTAGTCCCAGTATATAAAATACTTGAATATACTTTTCCATTTATGTTGTTGAAATTTTCTAAATGAATGTTTGTCAACAGGAAGCATATGAAGCTCTCTCAGCTGAGGGCCTTGTAAGACCTGGCGAGAAATCTCCACCATTAATCTATGCTCTCAAAATTGTTGACTTCAATTTACCAGATTTCACACTAGGTAAGATTATCTGGATCCTCAAGTAACTAAATTTCAGTAGGAAAAAAATTATATATTTGTGATACAGTTATAGGCAAAAGAACTTTATCAAAAATAAATAGTTGAAATGAGTTTTGGAGGCCTTATATGGCAATCCAAGTCACATGCATCTCCATCTATAATTGCCTCTCAAGAAACCAGCCAGAGGGAATATATTTAATATATTTTTATTTACATAATTACA
The DNA here is from genome assembly GCF_015228065.2 of Penaeus monodon. Lineage (NCBI taxonomy): Eukaryota > Metazoa > Arthropoda > Malacostraca > Decapoda > Penaeidae > Penaeus > Penaeus monodon. The sequence goes on along the minus strand of NC_051392.1, from coordinate 27,904,719 downwards.
ATAGTAACTGAACAATCTTTCCAGAGGTTTCATGCATTAATGAAAATGCTGTCTACCTTCAACACCTGGTGCACGATCTAGCATTACGGCTCAAGACCACTGCTGTGTGCACACAAATGCGCTGCATTCGCTATGGACCTTGGACTCTGCAGCATAGTTTGCTTCATAAGCATTGGTGTCTAGAACATATTATAGATAATATAACCCATAGCAAACCACTCTTTAAAGATATAATACCCAAATCAGCTAGTTTGGTTATGTTAAAAGATGAACAAAGAAGGAATTAGAATTGTAAATACATCAGGTGAGACTGATAAGTGTAAATATACTGTATAATAAATTTCAGTAAACATGAATATCCCCTTTTGATAGTTGTTTTTCATAACCTTTTGCTGATAATGGTTTAGGGATATTGAATATAATTATGCCAGAGTTCAATAAATCTGCCTTACATATCAGTTGATGGTACTTCCTGCCATCTAGAAAATTATCATCTGTGATCATTCAGCCTTCAGATTTTTATATTCATATTAGACTAGTAATAGTGATATCATTATTATAATCTTTATTATTATTATTATTATAGCTACTACATTTATCATATTATTATTATTGTTATTATTTTTTTTGTTATAATAATGATAATAATAATAATATTATTATTGTTGTTGTTGTTATTATAACAAAAAAAAAACAATAAAAAAAAAAAATATTATTGCCATTGCTATTATTACTAATATTTTTTGTTATCATTATTATTGTTATTATTATTAATATTACCAATATTGTTGACATTATTATTATTATTATTATTATTATTATTATTATCATAATTATTATCTTATGACAAAGATGGATACGATGATAATCAAGTAAATAATAAAAATAATAGTAAAGTAAGTAATAAAAATAATAATAAAGTAAATAATAAAGTAAATAATAATAAAAAAATAAATAAAAAATAAAATAAAATAATAATAATAATTATTATTATTATCATAATTTTTATCATCTTATGATAAAGATGGATATGATGATAATAAAGTAAATAATAAAAATAATAATAATAGTAAACACTAGCATACAACAAAAAATATAAATTTTTTAGACAATATCATTCTATTCAGAGTAATCTAATGGTATTTGACACAGAAACCATAATACTTATTGTGTGACCTACAACGTAAATATGAAAACTCACAAAGTATATTAATGTTTGTATAAATCTCTCTCTCTCTCTCTCTCTCTCTCTCTCTGTGTGTGTGTGTGTGTGTGTGTGTATGTGTGTGTGTGTGTGTATGTGTGTGTGTGTGTGTGTGTGTGTGTGTGTGTGTGTGTGTGTGTGTGTGTGTGTGTGTGTGTGTGTGTGTGTGTGTGTGTGTGTGTTTGTTTTTGTGAAAGAAAGAGAAAGAGAGGGAGTGAGGGGGGAAGGAGAGGAGAGGAGAGGAGAGTAACCGAGTGAGTGAGACTCCCTCCCCTTTTTTCTTTCTCTCTCCCTCCTACCCCTCTTCCTTTCCCTTTCTTTTCCTCTCTCACTTTTTCTCTCTCCCTCCTACCCCTCTTCCTTTCCCTTTCTTTTCCTCTCTCACTCTGTCTCCATTTTTCTTTTTTTCTATTTGCATATCAGCATAATCTGTCAGCAATAATATCTAGTTAATATGAAATTTTATAGCAATAGTAAGTACATGTTTGACATCTGCAGAAAAAAAAAACATTGATGTAAGACCAAACCAAAAACTATATTTCCAAATCTGTTTTCCTTGGGACTGTGTGGGCTACTTGAGCCAGGGGCCTTGGGTGTTTCAAGGTTAAACTGTTTTCCTTAGATATTCAAGCTAATTAGGAGAAAAAGTAACAGGGACTTACGTAAAATATTTATTACTCTTTAACAATATAACAAACTACAGAAAATTTCTTGCACTACTTTTTGTAAAATTTCAGTATATGCAAAAATGCTATACTTTTCAAAGTATAAATATAGCTATTTTTGAATGATAAATCTAAATGATAAATTCAAAACAATGCTTTCATTAATCTTATTTTTAAAAGACCCCAAAACTGATGCAACAACTGAGAAGAGAGCTCAAAATATTTTTTATTCATCTGTATGAGACCAAATTGGTTTTCTCTTTTCCACAAAACTGGCGATGCCTTCTTGCCCATCCTTCATGTTGATATTGTTGACCATTATACATGCTCCTTCCCTGAAAATAGTATATTTTGTATATCATATTTAGTCATGTAGCCTGCAGCTTGAACATCATATATACAGGAAAGAAAGAAAAAAAAAAAAGAAAGAAAGAAAGAAAAAAAAAATCTTCACACAAATATGTGTGCACTCACTCACTCTCGCACGCATGCACACACGCACACGCACGCACATGCACACACACATGCACACACACATACGCACTCACTCACTCGCTCTTTTACGTGCACACACAAGGCCCTTATGAGTAACTTGCAGCAGGGAAAGAATATGTGAATATTGTATAAACAGACAAATAGACAAATATTTAGATATACATATAGAAATAATCTGGACGTAGTGATTTATGTAAAGTAATGATTTTAATGCCCAATATACATTTGAACAAAGGAAATTTATGGGTACCCTCCCCCCCACCTTCTTCAAAAATATTTGCCAATATAACTTCTTACTCAATGTCGCCAGGAAAATGATGTGCTCATTTAAGATTTTCTGTGTGAAATGTCTCCGCACAAAGATGGCTCTGCTAGTGCTTAGCCACAAAGGAGTCAATTAGTAGACTTTGTGACCTTACCTGATTTCACCTTTCTCTGAATTTGCAGGAAAAACTTTTTTTTTTTACTAATGCTGATGGTGTTATTTTTATTATAGACATTATAATCATTATAATGTTATTGACATCAGTAGTGGCAATATAAGACAACATAAAATCTTTTCAAAAATCAAGGAAAAGGGTAAACAGGTGAGACAAGTAGTACTCAAAATTGGCTCATTGGTGACTTAGTGCAAGTGAAATCATCTATGTGTAAAAACAATTAATTTAAGTAAACTCCAAGAGGGCAGCGAAACTGAGAAAATGGATTCAAAAGAAAGGGCAAAAATCATGACGTCCACAAGTGTTACACAAGCCAATTACTTTGTGGTCTGCAAAGTGTATCCTTTTTTTTGGATAATTTAAATAGCTGAGAGATGGCTAACACTAGATTGGGGATATAAACATAGGGAGAGACATGAAATTTTCTGCACGGCAAAAGTCTGTTCCTGAAGCTTACAAATTTGTTTAGATCAATGACACAGAATTAAAGAAAAGACAAAATAACACTTCATTGTCTCTGTTGATATCATATCTTAAACAAATATTCTTTACTTACCTATAGGCTTCCTCTATTCCCATTTCCATCTGCTTATACATGAATTTTTTTCCTAGAGCAATTACAGCTTTACTTTTGTGTGTTATAGCATCTACTGTTTTTTGCACTTCAGAATCTGAAAAAGAGAAGAGAGTATGTCTAACAAAATACATCTACAACAAACTTCAAACACAAACTAACACTACACATAAATTTCTTTCAGACAAAACTAAATCCAGCATACAGAAAAAGAAACTCAATATATTCTTATATGAAAACAAATTCTAGTCTCTTTTTTCCATATTAATATAAATAAATAATTAAATATGCAAATATGTAGAAAAAAATTATAATCACAAGATCAATGATTTAAAGTCAGCTATCTGAGGCCACACAGGATATGAAAGTGATGCTATACAAATATACAAATATGGAGAGTGAAGTGATGCTCAACTTTGCCATTGTCATTTCTCCCTAGGCTGGATGTACTTCACCATTTATACCTATAACTTCCAGAAAGAAATTATTTTTTAAGATCGTATACAATACTTGATAAATTATGTATATTACCATTAGCTTCTATGTCAAAAATATGGACAACTAGTAAAAAGACACTCTAACACAAATTTTGAAAAAAGTAACCTGTGATGACGGCACTGACTATACTACTTATAAATAAGAAACAAAAATACCTCATCTCATTATATGAGAAGCTGTTTCATTATTTGAGGAGCTGTTGATGACAATGCTATCCATATATACATATGCAATGTCAAAGAAACAAGGAACAAGCTGAAGAATGAAGGAATTTAAGTTTCAACCAGATATTAGCAGCAACTCCACCAAATTCTTTCATAAAGATTTAACAAATGTCACTACATTTATCAGTAATACTGCTTAATTGGAAGACTGGCTAGGGATAGGTGGTGGGGTTTGAGTGTTTGATACTAATATATAGGAATAATAATAGCTTTGCTTTGTTACAAAAATGTTTACGTTTATTTTCATAAAAGTACGAATAAAAGGCTTTCAAGCATATTCCATTTCCTAAACCTAAATGGATTGCCTTTGGTGCATCTACTCAAATACTGTATATGATAATTTACCTAATTCTTCCTCAGTAACAATCTTGGAGACTAATCCTGCTCTTAGAGCTTCCTCTGCTGTTAGTGGCAGACCTGTCAGCAACATATGGGCAGACACCTTCCTTGGTACACATCTCACAAGAGGTATACCGGGAGTCGAGCAGAATATACCAACACTTCCTCTGCACGAGAATATTTTATTAAAACAGCTGTTGGAACACTGGACTGACTTAGGAAAATTAGTTATTAGGAATGGATCTTCCCCCCCATACATTGTGTAATATGTTATTTTTATAATCTGTGCCAAGTAACAAATTATGAACTAAAGTAAATTAAGAGTAAATTAATATGTTTTAAAGATAAACATGTCATGCATTATTTTGTTCATTATCATTTTCAATGTCTGATTTATGACTTATGAATATGATCTGATTTCCTGTACTAATTAGATGTGAAGCATTTTACTACATTACAGCAATGTAATTATAACGAACCATTTTTTTTTTCTCACCCTGGAGTTGAAAATGAAGATTTGTCTGTAGCAATAACAATATCACATGATGCAACAAACTGGCAACCTGCTGCAGCTGCTATGCCATTAACTTTTGCAATAACAGGAATTGGAATATTTTGCAGAGCCAGCATAAGTTCTGTACATTTCTCAAACACTTGTTGGTGGTAACTGCGACCTTCTTTGGAAGTCTGAAGAATGGAAATTTGGGCTAATCACATAAACAAATTAATCTCCATTACTCCTAACCTAGTTCTCCTGTTTAAACTAAATCAACATCCACTTGAGTCTGAGTGAAGTGAATTCATACTAATATACTGTATGTCTAAATCTGGGACTCACCAGCTCCTTCAAGTTATGTCCAGCAGAAAAGACCTTGCCTTGAGCGCCGACCACAATGCACCGTAGACTGGGGGTATCTTCCACCACAGCAGAATGCAGCTCTTCCAGCATTTGTAATGAAAGGGCATTTCTGTGCAAGAAATGAAAACATTCAGAATATTAATAAACTTCTAAAAATAGTACTGATTACAAAGGGGTCATCAATTTTCATTGATTTTACATAAGTATCCTTTCTGCTTTTGCTGTTAACGCAATGGTCCCGGAAAGCAAAAATACATGCCATGTCTACTTTAGTTTATTAAGTGCCTTTACACATAGATGGCTCCACATGTGCTTAGTCACCCAGAAGTCAATTATTAGTCCTACCTATCTCATCTGCTTACCCTTTCCCTTGATATCTGGGAAGATTCATTTTTATTATTATCAGTAATTTAAGAACATTAAAATCATAATGCCAATGATAATAATATCAGTATCAATATTAATAGCATTAGAAAAAAAAACAAAAACAAATTAAAGGACTGGGGAAATCAAGCAATAAAATTCACTAAAAACTACAGTGGAATGTACATAATCCCTGGGTGAATGGGTTAATATTCCAACATTTTGATGATTTTGGATATCATTTGTTTTGCAAACTGTGTAAAACAGGCTTGAGGAAGTGATGTTCATAAGGTTTTACAATTTACAATAATGTGAATTGTGTTCAGGGCAAATATTTGCCACTTAGAATTTCTTCTATGATTCCTGTATCTTAAAAAAAAAAAAAAAAAAAAAAAAAAAAAAAAAAAAAAAAAAAAAAAAAAAAAAAAAAAAAATATATATATATATATATATATATATATATATATATATATATATATATATATATATATATATATATATATATATAATAACAATAATAATAATAATAATAATAATAATAATAATAATAACAATAATAATATATAATGATAATAATAATAATAATAATAATAATAATAATAGTAATTTTTGACATGAATCATTTTGTCTTCCTCTCTCTCCTCTAGAAAAATAACTAAAAAAGAATCTAATTTATCCTACAGATCATTAAAAGGAAATAGGACCCAAATTTCAAGAAAATATTTTGTGGAGATTCTAATTGAAGCTTTTACATAAGAAATGAAAAAGGAAGCACAGAAATATAATACACAATGTGCAATCAAACTAACAATAAAGTATGTGAGATTTCTGCAGGACAGACAAATGTAAGCTGTAATGTCAGTCCTATACATTACAATCTTTATATTGATGAAATTATGGTTTCAATTTAACCACATTCTTAACACAATCTGCAGGGATGGCAAGAATACATGTCATATCCACTGTAATACAAGTTTATTTATTGCATTGGCTCTACAAGTGCTTAATCACCAAGGAGTCAGTCATTAGTCCTGTTTACCTTTTCTTTAACTTTTGGAAAGGGTCTTTTGTATTGTTTCATTGTTTTAAATGTTACCAATATTTAAATAACAAATTAATAATCATAACATCAATAACAATCATAACAGTATTGATATCGATTGTATTAAAAAGAAAAACACATTTTCCTGCCAATGAAAAGAATGGGGAAATCAGGATCGGTAACTAGGGCCTACTAATAGACTCCTTGCCGGCTGAGCACATGTGGTGCCATCTGTATGTAACAAAATTCGCA
>NC_051392.1:27882764-27892764 GCF_015228065.2 Penaeus monodon | reverse complement strand
ACATTAACGTGTCTTCTGATATTGTATCAAATTCGCGTGGCATTGATTTGGCTCTCCATTACTCGCACACATTTTCGTAAGTGCCATAACCACATTGCCTCGCTGTCAGTGAGTGAACAATGGAAACGTTCGGATTAAAAATATAGATTTTGCGCAAATTTCCTGAATCTAGTATAGGATATCTGACTGAAATGTATGGGGAAATATGACAGGTTATTATTGTTTTCATCATTAACGCGCCTGGGTAGTGTCGCCAGCAGAGCTACAGCTAAGTACGATGTAAGACGCTTCATATACCGAATATGAAGTAGGCCTATTTGAAGCACGAACAACTATAGCCTTCCTTGTATTTTCATTTATGCATTGAAAATGAAGTATGCGGATCTGACTTGAGAGCTTGCAGTTACACAAGTCTCTTTGTTAATATCCTCACATTTCATGCTTATAAGCTAATCAAGAAGACACATCCGGCCATTACATCTCACCGGTGAATCGAGCAGGGTCGTCGGCTGCCCACGCAAGTTAATGAATTTTCATCATTTCGTTTGGAAGTGGCCTTGGCAGTCCCGAGCTGTGTAGCAGTCCTAGCCCGAGACCGACCACCAGCGCTCAACCCCGCTAGTCTCTCTCCGGCCGCGGTATTGAGTGTACGTGTCAACTCTGACTCCTATTATTTTTCGATTAACGGCCTGTTAACTGCTTCGTTTCTTGTGGTTGCGTTCAAGTGAAGACATAACTGCACCTCTGAAGCACTGGTGTATGGTGGATTGTGAACAGAATATGCTGACCGGTCTGGGTGTTTATTTGTCGTTTGTCCATTTATTATAGGTCTAGATTATTTGATTACTTGTACACATCGGTACGTACGGTATGGTGTGTGACATGCGGTTTTCGTTTCGCACAGTTAGATTTGTAATTTCTCGTAAAAAAATAATATGCGTTAACAAGTCTTTTTTGAATCAATGTTTCATTCTCATCTATTATATATTTGTGTTAGAATGATAAAAGATAATGTGTCATTACGCCACATAGTTGACGTTGTAGGTGGCTCGTTATAGCGTCCAATAAATAAATCTGGGCCCGGGTTCATTTAGGGTCAGAGTTTTCTGTTACGATACGTAATTGATAAAAAAGGTCATCCGTAAGTATGGTCAATAATATCTTCTAGGAAGCACATACTAACAAGAGGCTGTTGTTACAGAATGAAAAGACAAAATATTTCATGAATAAAGGAAACCCCCCTGACATACTATATTACATCAGTCCATGAAAAGCGATGTAAATACCATACTGTAAGTGTGTGTGGAAGAGAGAAGGGGAGAGAGACGGAGTGACAGCACGTACACACAGGTCGGCCACACCCCCAGCTGATCCAACACCCGCCTCCGTCACCTCCTCTCCCGTGCGGTAAGTATTTCTTTTGCTTCGTTCAATTTTTAAGTCTCAGGTGTAAGCGATACTCTCTCTCTCTCTCTCTCTCTCTCTCTCTCTCTCTCTCTCTCTCTCTCTCTCTCTCTCTCTCTCTTCTCTTCTCTCTCTCTCTCTTTCTCTCTCTCTTCTCTCCTCTCTTCTCTCTCTTCTCTCTCTTCTCTTCTCTTCCTCTCTCTCTCTTCTCTCTCTCTCCTCTCTCTCTCTTCTCTCTCTCTCTCTCTTTTCTCTCTCTCTCCTCGTCTCTCTCTCTCTCTCTCTTCTCTCGCTCTCCTCTCTCTCTCTCCCTCTTTCTCCTCTCTCCTTTTCTTCTCTTCTTCTGTCCTGTCTTTCTCCCCTCCCCCCCCTCTCTCTTCTCTCTCCTCTTCTCCCTTCTTCCTCTCTCTCTCTTACTTTCACTTCATCTACTTTCCTTCCTTCTTCTCTCTCTCCATTTTTCATTCCTCTCTCTCTCTTTCTTATCTTCTTTTCTATTTCTATTTATCCTCTCAATCTCTTCTATTCCCCATCTCTTACTATCTCATTCTCTCTCTCTCATTATTATATATACATATATTATTATACTATATTATATATTATATTTTTATATGTTATATATATAAATTTATATAGTATTTATATATATAGTTATATTATATATATATTATATCTGATTGTGTGTGTGTGTGTGTGTGTGTGTTGTGGGGTGTGTGTGTGTGTGTGTGTGTGTGTGTAGTGTGTGTGTGTGTGTGTGTGTGTGTGTGTGTTGTGTTTTGGTGTTGTGTGTGTGTGTGTGTGTGTGTTCCCTCTCTTATCCTCCGTTATCCCGTTCTCCCTTCCCGCCCCCTGCACCTTCCTCCCCTCAGTTCCAGTTTCCCTGACCTCTTTCTCCATCTTTGGGTCTTATCCATAACGTAGATTCTTTTTATCGTAGTATGCAATTCGACTAGAGTGTGTATTCTAAACTTTCTGTATACTTTACAATAAGATACGGAAAATAATCTGCAGTATTATTTCAACATAATTTCAGACCAGGGCATTCTTCATTAAACAGACGACCCTCAGCTGTTCAATTTGTCTTGACTTTATGCTAATAGACGTAGATCTCATCCATGCAATTAAAAGCACGAGGAGCAGCTGTGACCAACGCTTTGTAGGCGTGTAAAATGCGGAGACTGTAACTCGTTTGGTTATTTGCCTCATGGTCTAAGCATGACGCTCATGTGACCGGATGTGATAGTGTGTCCGCTATTTATTGGGAGAATGTTGCTCGTCTAACTACATTATTAAATAATATATATAGGGATTGCAATGCATGTCAGGAATGTCAGATGGAAGTTATAATCCTCAGTAGCATTATAATGACCTGCGATATGTACAGTGTGCTCAGATATTGTACAATTTATATTTTTTGTATAGATGGTTTATGCGTTTAAAGGTAGTGGAAATGAGGTGGGGGAGCAATGAGGAATGTCAGAGAATATCATTTTCAAAATAATTGGTGTTAGTCCTTTTGATTCATGCATGGCAAACCAACAACGTTTACGTCCAGACCTACGCGTGTGGGGCGTCGTTACCATTTTACAGAGCTTTTCTGTCAAATATATTTCCAGTCAAAACGTTCTTAGCGCCTTCGTAACACAGTATTTTAGAAAGATGGTATGGACTTCCAAGAATGCGATTGAAATGTCTACACATGTATCGCAAAAACAAAGCAATACTTGAGATCTTTGGAGATCACTTTATCGCTTGAGCTGAGAGAGTTAATTGCCATGTCAACATCCTGCCCACTTTTCATTAAAGTCGAGATCAAATTTGCATATTCATATATGCTTACCGCTCTGTCAACGTCTGTGCGTGTGTGTGTGTGTGTGTGTGTGTGTGTGTGTGTGTGTGTGTGTGTGTGTGTGTGTGTGTGTGTGTGTGTGTGTGTGTTTTATTGTATGTGCGTTAGTGTGATGCCCAGCAACCTAAAGTTAGACATATATTTTGCAAACAATACACAGAATGTAGTATTTAGGACACGTACACCAGTGTGGATCAAAGGCACGCTTATTGACACATCGAAACTTGCTGCGTCTCTCGTTCATCTCGCTCACCAACATGAACACGAGTTTGACGTCACGAGTCACCACTTGGTACTCCACACCTGAGCCCCGAGGAGACTGACAAACTTCTCAAACATCCCGGACGTGATTATCGAATGATGAAGTTCAGAAAGTTCTGTTTCTGAATGGAACTACTCTCATTTTTCATGACTGTAAGAGACCGTATTGCAATATATGATTAGTATTCGATATCATTACATCACGTGAATTTATGCAATTCTTAGATCCAGTTCATAAAAAATTAGAATTTTCTCATTTCTGATTACATCGTACATTAAAAGAAATATACGCAATTTTGGATTTCTTTGGTTTCATGTAAATTTCATTATATTTTGATTAGTAAATCCGGTAATAACTAAAGTGTCAAGTTGCCTGAATGCAAGGAGCACAAAACATATTTAAAGTCCGCGCAGTCTGTCCGAATGACGGCTTTATAATGCAGAATTAGCTATTGCTTCCTACAACGTATCGTTATTTGCAAAACTTTGAGGTCGAGGGGTACATATTAGCCATATTACATGAAACTTGCATTGCCGGTTTTCGACTAAGTGTTATTCGTAAAACAAGCCGATGTGAACTAATATAGTTCACTTATATGTTTAACAAACTTTACTTCCAGGAAATGTGAAATTGGTATAAATTGCATCCAACGCAGGAGAGTAAAGAATAAGATGCATTTTTAAACTAGTCACTATGCCAATATGTTTACCGTATGCCATTAGTCTAGAGTACTGTAGAAATGCCCGGAAGTAAGGGGAATATATGAGAACTACTGTCGTTTGGAAAGAATTTCGCACACTTGTTGGCTTTTATTTGTGAGATGTATGGCATTGTTGATATGACTTCCTGTGCCACGGACACCCGGTCTTACCATGTCGTATACGTGTCTTGAAGCGAGCTACGACAGAAATACCAGGATGCGGAATGAAAGAGCTGTCCAGACAAGATTTTACTTCTATGAAGAGCACTTGGGAAAAAAAACATTGCGTAATACTACACTCGCGACACAGGAAGTTTAATGATTACCAGATTAATTGAAGTTATTGCCTTGGAAGAGCTGCGACAATTCATACATCGTTAACATGCAGTATCGCAGCAGTCTTTAAACTGACTCCCAAAATATGTTTAATACAAGTCGCGTTCGTCGTCCGTGCGAGAATTCCTTTAGTTTGCTACAGAGTCTACAGCGACCGTGTACGTCACACACGTGCTTTGCGGCAAGGTGATGTACGTGTTGGCAAAAAGGCTGGCCGTGGGTGCATGTGTGACCGGGTGTGACCTTGGCGGGCGCTGGATGCCGCGATGGCCCCGGGTGTTAGGGAGTGTCTGCTTGGCATGTCTGGACCCGCTGCGGCCTGGCGCGACCACGTGTACCTGCCTCCAAGGTCGTTGTCTTTGCAAGAGCTTGTAATGATGTAATGTAATATGGCAGTCATTCCCTTTATGCTTGATGGTTCTCACTGTGCTATTTCTGCCCAGGTCCATGGTCTTGAGCAGAGAGAAGGACTCACAGGAAATGATCACTAATGATCAACGAAAGTGGTTTCGTCGAGAGATACGACCTTGGCTATAATGATAGAAAGTCCGGGGTCACGACTCATCTCCCGCTTCTTCCTCCTAGCAGTCCTGGGCTCTTGACTCGTCTGTCTGCTCCCTTTTATTTTATTTTCGCTATTATATTCGAAAAGTACCATAATCAAAATCTGGCAAAAATTGGATTGAGATTCCTAAATCAGATCTGCTAAAAAAAATCAGCCTTTGGATCCCATGTCGTAGGATGAAGGATTGAGCCGCCCGTCTCGCCAACGCCACGGCAATAGCGGGGTCCATGCCCCGATGCCCTGTCCTTAGTAGTCGCCGACGAAACCGGCCTCCGCGCCGCACGGCCACCACGCCGCCCAGACCCTTCGCCGCCGCCGAGAAGAGGAGGCGAGGCTAGGGCAGGCTGCGAAGGCGTTTAGCGCGGCGGAAGATCCTTATCGGAAAGATGTTGCCCGCGTGTGAAGCCGCAGCAAAGAGACGGGGTTCCAGTACCCGGGGGAGAGGCGAGGGAGGGCCGGAATAGAATTAGTGGAGGAGGTTACGCCGGGCCCTTCTGCCGGCACAAGAGGTCAAGCCCTGGGGGTCGCCGGCGTCCTGTCGCCATGTTGCGCGTCTCAGAAACTGAAAAAATACGAGATAAAAGTACATGGGAATACAGTTCTCTCTTCGTTTTGGTGAATTTTCAGTTGATGCGATAAAGACTGAAAGTTCGCCTTGTTGGTCCATAGGTTGAATATACGCATCTTTGTCATATATTTTGGATTTGAGTGATTGTCAGAGTGCTTGCGCTGGTTTATCGCATTATTTAGTTATATAACCTTGTTTATATACATTAGTTGTATTGTAAATTTTGGTATATTGCAATTGTAAAAGGGAAAGTCTTTTATGGGTAGTGAATCCCGATTTTAGGGGAAGGAAGCAATTGCTCTCATGGCTAGTTCTGGGTTGAAGTAAAAATAAAAAACGATAAGTAGCGAACTGACACCTTTTCTCTTAAGAATAAAAACAAGAAATTATACGTATTCTGCCGGCACATCCAGTGTGTATGCGTGCGTTTATCAAATCTACATAAAATGAATATGCGTAATTACAGGAATTGCGGATATTTAGGACGCACATGTTTAGGAAACGTATGGAGTACTCCTTGCACATACATGAGAGAGAGAGAGAGAGAGAGAGAGAGAGAGAGAGAGAGAGAGAGAGAGAGAGAGAGAGAGAGAGAGAGAGAGAGAGAGAGAGAGAGAGAGACTGACTGACTGACTGACTGACGGACTCAGAAACAGGGAGAGAGAAAGACTGAGGATATGAAAAGCTCGAAAAAAACGAAATCTCATCAAGTAGACTCATCCTGCCAGAGGCGATCGAAAACCAGCATTTGGAGCCAGGAAAGGACCCCCAGCACAAGAGGCGAAGAGCGAGCCCGGCATCCATCCCAACACAAGGTGCCCGTCGCGCAGTGTGGGAGGACCGGCTCACCCAGCGTCGTTGTAAAGGTGCCGCAGCCTGGGACAGCGGACAAACAGGAGTCTGAATTGTGCCCGCTTGGAAACCACAGCCCTTGGATGCAGTCCGTGCTTTAAAGGAAACTTGATTCTTTGCGACGGCCGGATGAGGAACCTGATTCCATGTGGGATAAGATTTAGATTTACATTTATTTCTGGGGGTAGAGAGAGATTCTGATTCACTGGCAGAGAAAGAGAGATTCTTAAATGTAGGTTGAACTTTGAGAATGACTGAATTGGCCATGGACTATAAAAGCTATGGGCTATATAGAGAGAGACGTACCTTGGTTCCTCGAGATAGAGGACCATACTCATTGACAAGTATAAAGCCATTGAATGTATGGGAGGCCTTGACTTTTAAAAATGCTTGGAGCTCAGACGGAAGTACCAGATTCAGTAAACATCTGCCTGAAGGGAAAGTTTAAGGTTATGTACATTGTTATAGATTTTACTGAATATGTATAAGACATGATTAAACGTCATATCATTTACTTTCATTTCAGTATTGTATACTGTCCTCTGTACCTTCTTTAGAACATCAATATAATTCATAAAGAAATTCACCAAAACCTTTCATGTAGAATAGCATACATATGCCGAAAAAAAGAAAAATAAAATTTCCCAGACTCTTGCACCGCCTGAGTATATGTTTGTACAACGAAAATATGTAGATATTTTGACACCCTATAATAAATGTCAAGCATAGCGCATAGTCCCACCGCCACGATAGTTTATGGACCAGCTCAACCAACCATATTTTCCGTTTGCTTGAGATAGGTATCGTAAATACCTTGCGCAAGAAAAAAATCATTGCAGTTTATAAGCAGCCTTTGTTAAACGCCACCGAAAAAATATGCGTTGGTCAAACACGAGGATTGTGAAGGTGTTGCTTTCATATTACCAAATAATTTTTACCTGCTTTTTTGCATATATACCTTACACGGTCTACATCTTTTCAGTTGATCCTGTAATTATTGCCATGTATTATGAATTATGTATCACGTATACCCTCCAAGACCTAACTTTTGAAAGAGTATGAACCATCTCTAGGGAATTTGGTTATGGTTACAGTTCCATATTGCATCCAAACTCACGTACTAGTGACCCTTGATATTGCTTTTCATTGTCAAGAAATGGTATGCAATAAAAAAGACATAAACTCTAGTGAACAAGACAATGATGAGGAAGAAAATGTCGATAATCTGTAATTCGTCGCTTTTATGATATGGTCGGACGAGACGAGGCACGGCCGCGGCTGCTTACAATGCTCTCGAGGCAGCCGTTAATAACGTGGCTTCGTAAACGTTAATGACAAATTGGACACTATCCGTGAGGACGCGTGGCTCGATCTAATCTATTTATTTATTTATTTTGATCTGTTTATTTATTCACGGATTCTGTGTTTGAGTTTTATATCGGATGTATGATAAAATACCAATATGAAGAAGCAAATAAACAGACAAGATAAGCTGATATTAAGGGCTATCATATTTATTAACACACACACACACACACACACACACACACACACACACACACACACACACACACACACACACACACACACACACACACACACACACACACACACACACGTTCACACACACACACACACACACACACACACACACACACACACGTGTGTGTGTGTGTGTGTGTGTGCTTGTATTTGTGTTTGTGTGTACATGTGTAAATGAATCCTAACAAATGTGTGTGCATGAATGTATACCGGGAAGTTTATACTTAAACTATCTTCGGTAACAAGATAATTTGGTGGGAGTTTGGTGCATGTACTGGCAAAAGGAGATAAGCTACGGCTGCAAAAAAACTTGTCGTATAAATCAGAGAGACAGCGAACATGCAAGTATTTATGAGTCCGCATGAGGCCGAGTGTGAGTACATTAACTGCTTATTTGAAAGTGTTTGGTTGTGTCGCCGAGGATAAACACTGGACAGTGTTTGTGGGGCGGGGGGGGGGGGGCTGCATCAACTCTCGCTGATCATTATAGGGGAGGAACCCTTACTGGAGGGCGGAGCACCTTGGGTAGGCAGGGGTAGAGGTGCCATTTAGATGGTCAGTTGTAAACGTGGAACTCTCGCTATGTCGTGGGCGGGATCATGGTACCGCTACAGAGTGGGTTTGAGAGAACCCAGCCTTTAACCCTGTGGGATGGGGGCTTCCAGGACACTGTGGGCGAGAGTCTGTTGATACTGATAGTGGGCGGTTGCAAAAATATGGGGCTACAGCCGGCAGATCGTACCAAAGTAGTCGTGGGCTGTAGTCCTCGAGCGGGGATTCCAGGGTGTAGGTTAGTAAAAAAAAGTGTATTTGTTTCTGTACGGATTTCCACATACTTGAGACACAGTTGAGGCTGATTAATATGATTAGAATTAAGTTCAATTAAAAAGAAGCAAAGGAGGAGAGGGACTCCTTAGTGTAGGGAGGTGAAAGAGAGCCGCGAATGGTTAGCTACCTTAAAAAATAAGAAGATGAATTAAAACCCAGATTAACAAATGCTATCTCATGTTCTACTTGAGAAAACGGTGGCTATAGATCAATCATGGCAAGAGTAATGAGAGTGAGGCGCTCTCGGATTGGCTGAGATGGCCCGGTCACCCTGCCGCTTGCCCACGCTCGTCCAGGGTGCACCCACTGACCTCGTCTTTGGCTGGTCTCAAGATAATGCGTTATTTGTTCACTGGTTATATAATAATAAGAAAATGCATATATATTTGATTTCTCGTGCAAAAGAAATCACAATTTAGAAAAGATATAGGTGTCTTGCTTTGGGTAACATATGTAAAGAAATCAGTATTCGAATATTCATTTTACGTAACCATTTTTGCAGTCGGCAACATAGGCTACACACAGACGTTAATCCAGGCAGTCGGTTGCTGGCATGTGCTGGATGCGACCCACACGCCACCAACACAGACCTGGAGCCGCCCACGCCACCACCCACACCCGGTGTCACTTCTCTCTTATGCAGAGCAAGGGCGCGCTGGTACATAGCTTTCGCCAAGAATCATTTGGTCGTATATTGTTTACATTTCAATAACACACCAATATTTTTACAGCCATGCCACGTACGATCATCCCACTAGATACAGAACCATTGATGGTGCCGTGTAGACACAGTTGTACTGCACATCACACTGCACACACACACACACACACACACACACACACACACACACACACACACACACACACACACACACACACACACACACACACACACACACACACACACACACACACACACACACACACACACACGTCGCATTCCTTGCTGCACGCAATACTGGATGCTCTCCACTACGCAGTGCTTCCTTTGTACGATAGACTGAGACTTGGTGCCATGCGAACATAAAAAAACCCTGCTTACCTGATCTAAAATGTATGCTATTTGTTATGAGCTTCCTTTTGATGATGTGACG
>NC_051392.1:27872764-27877764 GCF_015228065.2 Penaeus monodon | reverse complement strand
AACAAAAGATGCCTCAACTGCGGAGAGGCACACAGAACCCTGGCCAACTCCTGCCCCCTCAGGAAGGAGGCCATGAAAAAAACAAGAGAGGAAAAAAACAAAAAAGAGGAGGAGAAGAAAGAACTACCCCTAAAAAAAGTAGCCGAACAAACAGCAAAAACGGTAGCAGCCACCCAGAATGCCTGGCTGAAACCTTTAATCAAAGAAATGAAGGAGGAGAAGGAGAAGGAAAAGAAAGAACCACAGATAATCCTGCAGCTCCCCAATAACCTATCTGTTGGGATTATGACAGCCCTCATTCACGCCCACCTGCAAAATATCATGGAGCCAGGCCTAGGCTTCAGGCACCATGCCCAAAAAGTGTTGAAAAGAAACAACCTGCCAGATCTCGATCTCGGGAATGGGGACTCCTGGGGAATATTCAAAGTTCTCCCACCAACCACACACAACACAACCACAGAAACTACCATCTCACACTCCACCGTCTCGCCACAACAAACCCAGCCTCCACACCCAGATCTCGGCCCACAGGACGAGCCAGAGACTGAACTCTTCGCCACACCACAGAGAAAATCAACAACAGCACCAGCACCAACACCAAACCCAACACCAACTCCTACACCTACACAGTCACCTGCACGCCCAAACACCCACAAGCAGTCACCACAGCACCCAAAACCACAGGCAGTCAAACCCAAAACAACACATGCACACAGAAAACAAACAGACGACCTAACAGACTCAGAGATCGATGATCAGTCCCTTCGCCACAGGGACGGTTACGACCTCGAACCAAAAACATACGGCATCCGCCTCTTTGCCGCGGAACCCTCACGATACAAACACCTAAACAGACTACAACTGGCACAGGAGATAACACGCGGTACAATCAAATGGATTTACACAAACACTACATACCAAAACCGCATTCACGAACAGAAAATTACACATCACCTACACGCCGGCAACATCTTCATCCATTCTGCAATGATCGAGAAGATGAAACCGCAAAACCTTGAACACATACAGAATGGCTGGTACCACACAACCAAGTAACACCATGGCTGCAACACACAACACATTACACTCACGCCTCACGATCATACAACACAATGTACACACCTGGACATACAGACGAAGACAAGAACTCTGCAACCAATACAGACAACACGACCCCGACATCATCCTCATTAACTCACACTCACTCAAACACCCACAAACAGTTAAAATATTCAATTACAACACATACACATCCAACAAAACAAACGCCACCAGTGACGGCATTGCCATTGCCGTCAAACAACACATCAAACACAAAATACTGGACACCTTCACCTCAGAACTCATGGCCATCGAAATCGACACCCCTCATGGACCCATCATCATCGCCACCACTTACATCCCCCCACGCAGACCTTACCTTAACCAACCTGATCTTTTCCAACTTCTACGACACCAAAAACCAACATATATCATGGGAGACTTCAACGCACACCACAGACTCTTTGGTTACACAGACACAAATGCCGTCGGACGAGGCCTCGCCTCACTCATCTCCGACGGCAGACTCACCCACCTCGGCCCAGACGCCCCAACATTCATACGTGCCAACAGCTCCACCACACCAGACATAGTTCGCCAACACACATGCAAATCTGAATTACCACATAACCACAGACGATGTCACATCCAGCGATCACCTTCCGGTGATACTCACACTCTCCACCAACCCCATCATGGTACCCACACCGCCCCGAGAGAACCTCAAACACGCAAACTGGGAAGGGTTTAAACAAGCACTTGAACACACACACACTCCAGATCTCGAGGGGCAACCCACACACACCATAGACCACCACCTTAACCAGTGGTACGCAGACATACAGACCGCCCGCGAGGCAAACATTCCTAAAACAACATACAAAACACTTGTATACTACCGAGAAACACATCGTCTAAAAACACTAAAAATACACTACAGACACCTTCGGGAACTTGCTGAAACACAGGGATGGAACACAGAACTTCGAACACGACACAGAGAAATTCAAATACAACTCACCAACGAAACAAAAAACATGAGCAACCAACACTGGGAAACACTCACAAGAGAACTATGCAACAACATAAAAGATCCTAAAGTCTTCTGGATGAAACACAGGAGACTCATAGGATCGAACAGACAGACTATCACATGGATTTACAACACCAACAGACAAAAGATTGACACAGCAGAGGGGATGGAAGCTGTTCACAGAGAGTTCTGGCAACAGAACTTCCAAATCTCCCCTGCTGAAAACACAACATTTGACCCACACACAGAAGCCGAGGTAACACAATCACTACAACACCTGCAACACCTGACTCTCCCATCACAAACAATATCACTCAACACTCTCTCACCTGACAACCCTCTCTCACAACCCATCACACCAGAAGACATGAAACGCGCACACACACACTCTAAAAACACAACACCAGGACACAGCAACATTAACAAACTCATCATTCAACACCTCCCACCCATCATGATCACCCGCCTCAGATCCATCTTCAACGCTGCCCTGGCAACTGGACACTTCCCCAGTAGGTTTAAACATGCCTCCCTTGTTTTGATCCCAAAACAAGGGAAGCCACCCCACGAAGTGTCCAGTTTCCGACCGATTTCACTGCTGGAAGTTCCCGGGAAGTTGCTTGAGAGGATTATCACACACAGACTTAAAACACACCTTGAATACAACGACATACACAACCCTAGGCAACACGGCTTTCGCCCACACAGAGGGACTGGGAGCGCAATCGCCCTCGCTTACGAGGAGATCGCTCTCAGTCTCGCAAACAAGCACCAAACCAACATTATACTACGAGACGTCACCAAGGCCTTTGATAAGGTCTGGCATGACGGTCTCAAATACAAAATAACACAATTACAATTACCTCCACACTTCACACGCCTCTTATGCAACTTCCTGGACAACAGAACAGCCTCCATCCGCCTCGGTGCACACCAAGGCCCTCCCATCCACCTCAGAAGTGGAGTTCCACAGGGCAGCGTTCTTTCACCCACACTCTTCACCCTCTACACTGCCAGCCTGCCACCACCAGCACCATACAGCAACTACACAGCATACGCAGACGACATCACACAAATCATATCACACCCCTCCAAATCCAAAAACATCATGAAAGCAGCCACACAAACAGCCATAAACACAATCAACACGTACGAAAACAAATGGAAAATACAAACCAACACAAACAAATTCACAATCATACCAGTGGCGAGACGCAACCCACCCCCACTCACGATAAACAACACAGACATGCCATACGCAACCTCGGGAAACATGTTAGGCCTACACTTCAGCAGAAACGGGATTCACACACACGCACAACACCGCACTAAACAAGCAAGCACAGCTCTCAAAAAGATCAGACGCTTCTCATACTGCACAACAGCCACCAAACTTAAACTCTACAAAACCACCGTAAGACCCATACTCGAGTACACACCCATTCCACTGATTGCAATCTCAAACACACAGAAACTCAAGATGCAATCTATACAGAACAAAGCACTATACTGGATAAACAACACCACTATACAGGACAGAATACGATACAGAATCACCGCACAATCACTACACCAAACATACAACATAGAGCCACTGAACATACGCATACACACACTAGCCAAACGAACATGGGACCGCATACAACACATAGACAACACAAACTACGACGACATCATACACAAGCACACGCACACACAAACAAATCACCCGTGGTGGCCTAGGACACTCCCACTGATTACCGGAGACCCCCCAGACCCCATCTATGCGAGCTAATGCTCGGGAAGGAGAAAAGCCTCCGATCCGCACACATACATGTATGTGGGCGAGTCGAAGGATGGTTCTTGACCCTTCATAAAGCTCAAATATATATATGTTCCTACCCTGTTTTTACAACTCGTTTTTTTTTTATTATTTTATAATATTGAAGGATTATTCAGCGCATCGGACATGGAAGAAGCCTTCGACCCGCACACAACCGCGCAGTAGCGCATGTGCTCGGGTCGGAGGATGACTTCCATGCGCAAAGATTTGCTATAATGCCAAGCAAGCAAGCAAGCCAAACCGCTCATCCGAAAAACTCACCATAATGCCAAACCATAGCCACCTCAGCCGGTCATGCGGAAAGGTGACCATCATGACAAATATTCACGATACCATTACTGCACATCATCACTTATCATATCACCACATCACATTCACACCTTCATACATCATCCCTTAACGAGTTGTGCGCTAATCCCTTCAACCTGTTGTACCTTTTACTTGTTACATTATTATTATTATTATCATTATTATTACTGTTACTGCTGATTATATTCTCGCACTCTCGCGTGTGTATGTATATGCATGTGTGCATTCTCTATGTACATATGTATGTATATGCAGCGCGCGTGAGGACATGTGTGCATGTATGCATGCACGTGTGTATGTGTGTCTGCGCAGGCACATGTATCGTGTGTATATGTATGCATGCCTATATAGATGTGTATACATTATATGTACTCTCGTTTCTATTTTTCGGTTCAGTTCTAATCAAATAAAGAAAAGAGTGACCCACTGAACCTCACTCTCAGCTCCTAGGAGCTGGGAGGGAGGCAGGCGAGGGTCTCACCTGCAATAGGCTATCATAGCGGGTCTATACCTACTATAATAATCCCTAGCAGGCGAAAAAAAAAAAAAAAAAAAAAAAAAAAAAAAAAAAAAAAAAATTTATATGTTTCTGTATTTTATATCCACATATGACTTCACCATCTAGCATTACACTATGTTGCCATCACATCACCCTGATTGTCTCTATACACTTGTATGCTGACAATCTAAGGGGTAGGGAGAGGCCTCTGCCCGGTGAGCACCGTGTTTACACTGTGTTCGCAGAGCAGAGGATGTCTCTCACCCCTAAACAGAAAAAACACACACGGCCCCACC
>NC_051392.1:27837764-27860264 GCF_015228065.2 Penaeus monodon | reverse complement strand
TCACTGAGAGACGCGCGTCCCGAGGGAAGAAAACGGACCTGAAATCGACAGTTAATGCGCGTTTAAATCTTTCCATTTATATAATCTTTGGGATAGGGATTGAAATTAAGGTGATTTCGTGCATACAGGGTGAATCAAGGTGTAACTCAAGAAACTCGTAGTATGTAACATTTCGTTTCCGCTGCGTGGCTGAGAGGCGCGTGAAAGGTAGCCATGCAGACGTGCATAATACCAGACGAATTGGTCGATAAGCAGACACCGTCAGATAGACAGGCATGGGATCGAAAACCCCGCCAGAAGGAGTCCAAGCTATTTCGAGGATGACGAATCGCATATTTCTCTCTCGCGCGACAACTATCTTTGGCGTGGCCTCTCTCTCTCCCGGAAATTAGCAGTTAATAGTAATCACGTTATTAAGGCATATTATAATTAGAAGAAAGATGGCCGCCCCACCTGTGCCGGGCCTTGTGGCAGCGTGCGAGGCGGCGTGGCGTGTTGGCAAGGGGGGCGAGAGAACGCACGTGGCTGCACGAGGGGAGGGCCAGGGGGGTGAGGGGTCACACGCGGTGCCGGCCACATCCGTCTGGACTTGCAGGTGAATGTCTCAGACACTTGCCTCCCTATTTTGGATATTTAATATCTGTTTCGCTATTGAGAAAATACACTTCGCACGGCCAAAGCCTCGTTTTCCAACGAAAGCACTCCTCATAACGCAGATGTCTGTATCGATTTCCTAATGTACAGCATGCGAGACCCATATTGTACGGAAGGGGATGGGGACCTGGGAGGGGGTGGGGGATAAAGGCGAGGGGAACAAGGTAGAAACTATGGGAAGGGGAACAGGGTCGGAGGAAGAGGTGTGGAGGGGAAGCAGTAGACGAGGGGTGTTCGTGAGGGGCGTGGGAGGGGGATGAGGGGGTGGGGAGGGAGGTAAAGGAAGGTGCCATGAGATATGCATGCCGCGTCGTAGGGAGAGGAGAACATGCATTCCTAGGACATCTCTCTCATTAGGTATTTCCTCTTTAGACTGTGAATCATGCAGGGGAAATGCTAAAAATGGAGGATATAGACAATGTTAATAATTAAACGCCAAAATGTACTGTTGTGTTGGAGTCGTGGGGACGAGCGGATAGGTAAGGGGGTGAGTGACCTGTTCGTATTGATTCGGGGAAACTTTGGGTGATGGCGAGGGATATTGGTTTACTGATCCGCAGTTTACTCATTGATGACAGAGGAAGGCGGTGAGGAGGTTGAGCCAGGGGAAGGGGCTGGAACCGGTATTAGGCTGTTCCGAGAAGTCGGAGGAAGTTTGGTCTGTTTGTATGTGAACGAATGACGCGGTATTGATTTTCTCTTACACTTACATGGGCATATATATTGCGTTTGTGTATGGATTGTGTATACGCGTACACACGCACATACACACACACACACACACACACACACACACACACACACACACACACGCACACGCACACGCACACGCACACGCACACGCACACGCACACGCACACGCACACGCACACGCACACGCACACGACACACACACACACACACACACACACACACACACACACACACACACACACACACACACACACACACACACACACTCACAGACATTACCTTCACCACAGACACGGAAGATGCCACAGAGAATGAATGATAAAACCGCAGTAACTCACACCTTCCTCGTCGTCCCTGAACCGATGTTTTATAATGAGACAATTAGCATCAGCGCTGAGGTGACGGGAAGGCGCTGAGGGAGGGGGGGGGGAGGTTGCGTAAGGAGGTAGAGTGCCCTTACGCGGGGGGGGGGGGTCGATTAGGAATAACTAGCAGGTTTCTGATTTAGACGTTTTGGAAAAAGATAACTCGTTATGATGGTCTGTGTTTTCCTAGAAAGGGTGATGAAAAGGCCTTCTAAAATACGAATATAAAATGACACCTGTATTCCTGCTTATAAATTCTTTCTAAATGGGCCAACTAAAACGTCAGAATAAAGGAGCAGAATAAAGCAGACATGGAAAAAAAATAACGAAAGCAATGCGGAAGTGAGAGGAGGTTTATGGCCCCGAGACGCAGAGCCAGAATGAAGAGCAGGTAAGTACAACGCTAGAAAAAAAGTAATCTTCACGAAGCAAAATATATCATCACACCAACGAAAAATACGCTGTATATTTAGGCTGGGTTTCTTCGAGTGAATTGGGATTATGCAAGGAGGGGGGAAGCAGGAGGGAGAATACAGTATGTCTTTAGTGCTTGCATGTTAGCGTGCGTCGGCGACACGTCCCTTCCTCAGGGGTGCTGCTTGCCTGGGGGGGGGGGTGCGGTGAGAAGCGTACTCTCACGATGTGGGGATTAGTTTCTTGGTATCTGATTATTAATATTTTTTTTTCAGTATATCAAGGGGGAGAAGGGGGGGGGGGAGGAAACGGTTCAGAGTGAAAGTGCAAAGAGGGAGAGGAAAGGGAAGCGGAAATTGAAAAGGGAACATGAAAAGGAAGGGACGGAAAGGGAGCGGAAGGTGGATCCATAAGCATGCACACACGTTCACAACACACACACACACACACACACACACACACACACACACACACACACACACACACACACACACACACACACACACACACACACACACACACACACACGAGAGAGAGAGAGAGAGAGAGAGAGAGAGAGAGAGAGAGAGAGAGAGAGAGAGAGAGAGAAAGAAAGAAAGAAAGAAAGAGAGAGAGAGAGGAGTGAGGAGAGTGAGAGTGAGAGGAGAGAGAGAGAGAGAGAGAGAGAGAGAGAGAGAGAGAGAGAGAGAGAGAGAGAGAGAGAGCGCAATAGTAAGAGCGAGATGCGAACGAAAGTG
This sequence comes from Penaeus monodon, assembly GCF_015228065.2. Taxonomy (NCBI): domain Eukaryota; kingdom Metazoa; phylum Arthropoda; class Malacostraca; order Decapoda; family Penaeidae; genus Penaeus; species Penaeus monodon. The sequence goes on along the minus strand of NC_051392.1, from coordinate 27,857,401 downwards.
AGAGCGAATGACCGCACGAGAAAGACAGGGGAGGGAGAGAGAGAAGATGGGAAATGGAACGGAAGAATGGAAAATTACCAAGATAGACAAAGAGCTACTCAGGATTACATGTACTGTCGAAATAGATAATGGAGTAGATGACCTCCCGTGTCCACAAGACTAGACGTAGGCAATCTATTAAGCATTTAATTACCCAGTAGGCTCTTGCTCCATTTATTGTGGTACACCCTTCTCTCTCTCCCTGTGTAGTAGGGTGTTGAATAATGAACGACATGGTAGAACCTAGAGTGTTAAGCCTAGTTAACCCTGCCTACACGACGGCCTGGCTAGGGCTCGATAGACCGCTTCCCCCTTGTTTTGTGTACAAATAACGTGCTGTGTTTGTGCCGGCTGTGGAGCTATCTAGGTCTTCCATTCGATCGCCCTCATTTGTGTCGCTGGCTTTTATTTTCGCCTTTTTGTCCAACACTTCATTAGCGCCATTTCGATGTTGTCGTCATGTCGCCGCTCTGCAAGATGTGTCCTCGTTATAGCTTCTGTATGACACAGGATTTTTTCGCGTATTTAGCACACGGACATACACGCTCGCACGGAAGATAAATGGAAAGATATTTAGTAGGGATTTATGGCTGGTAAGAGAGAGAGAGAGAGAGAGAGAGAGAGAGAGAGAGAGAGAGAGAGAGAGAGAGAGAGAGAGAGAGAGAGAGAGAGAGAGAGAGAGAGAGAGAGAGAGAGAGAGAGAAAGAGTGAGAGAAAGAGTGAGAGAAAGAGTGAGAGAAGAGGAGGGAGAGAGAGAGAGAGAGAGAGAGAGAGAGAGAGAGAGAGATAGAGAGATAGAGAGATAGAGAGAGAGAGAGAGATAGAGAGAGACTGAGAGATATAGAGAGACTGAGAGATAGAGAGAGACTGAGAGAGAGAGAGAGAGAGAGAGAGAGAGAGAGAGAGAGAGAGAGAGAGAGAGAGAGAGAGGAGGAGAGAGAGAGAGAGAGAGAGAGAGAGAGAGAGAGAGAGGGAGGGAGGGGGGGAGGCAGGCAGGCAGGCAAGCAGGCAGGCAGGCAGGCAGGCAGGCAGGCAGGCAGGCAGGCAGGCAGGCAGGCAGGCAGGCAGGCAGGCAGACAGACAGACAGACAGACAGACAGACAGACAGACAGACAGACAGACAGACAGAGAAGGAGTGTTTGATAGCCAGGTAGACGGAAAGGGAAGAGAGAAGAGAAAAGGGAGGGCGGCAGAAGATGGGCGAGAGGGGGGAGAGGGAATGTGCGTGCGTGATGGCGCGTGACTCACATCGCGGGCGCGTGTGTGCGTGTCTTTAATGTGGTGTGTCCATGTGTTTTCATCGGTGTATACATGGGAACAAATAGATTTTTTCGGCCAGCCTCCGTTTATAATCTATGAATATAATCTTGTAATAACTAGGAAAGGTTGTTCTTCATTACGTTTAGGCAAATGTGACACTTGAGGTTCGACTAATGTTTTGATTCCCGTGACTGAATGAATCTGCAAGGCCTGTGTCTAACGAAAACTTGCTATTTATAGAGTTTAAATTCATCTTTATTATTTTTCTTTTGTAACATGCACATTCTTGGCTAAGAATAGTATCCCAGTTACAATGAAAGCAGGAACAAGATTGGTTCTATACTTAAATGCACAGTCTTTTGCTTCCGCATTTAACAAGTGCATGACTGACTTAAACCTCTGTCTTCACGCAGGTGCACAGCCCGCCTTGGGATCCTGCGACAGCACCGCCGCCGGGCACTTGGGGATAACTCCACTAAGAAAAAAAAAACTTCGACGAGAAACAGCAACAAGAAGCCTACATGAGTGACTACATCAAGAGTGAAGGTGCTGACGAGACACGCCCGACAAGTCGCTGATCGGAGCACCCTCACGCCCACGCCGAATCCACTCCCACGCCTCAGAATTCAATAGCAGAGTGCCAGCACCTCCGCCACCATGACCGAGGTGATCCAGGGAGGGGTGGAGTACCCCGCCACGCCGCACTTCCAGCCCCCGCCCGAGCTGCCGCCAGGTGAGCACGTGGTTCTTGCGCCGGGGACTTCGGGGGTTGCTGGGGGCTTCGGAGGGCTTCAGGGGACTTCAGAGAGCTTCTGGGGACTGCAGGAGGCATGTACCTTCCTTATTAAGATCTGCTGGTGTATTGGCTACGCTTTATTTTTTTCCTTTCATGATCTGTATTATCGGTTATAGCGCGGCATTGATTATGATCTCTAATCTATGAGGATAAGTTTTTGATTTGCTATGTGATTACTGCTGCTTTGTGATCGATTCTATGATGCAAATTTCAAATCCTCAGTGCTATATTTTACACCCTTTGAATATTTAGATTGCCATTTGTTATTATTATTATTGTTGTTGTTGTTGCAATTTTTGTGTCATCGTCATCATCATTATCACCATCAATATTTTATTCTTCATTATCATTTTTCTTCATTATTATCAGCATTCTAATTTTGTCATTCCCTTAACCGTTCCTCGTATCACACTTTTCACTCTCAATTCCCTCTTTGCAACAATCCGCATTGCATTCTTACCGAAATAGCTCTTGTCCTTTTTTGCGGCGTTGACCGTTGTCATGGTAACCCTCACACGCATTGAGCTATTTGCAGATTAATTAGCGTTTTCTTACGTCAGGTGTTCATTATCTCATTAGCCTGTTTGTTGCACACTTTACTCCGGCAAACAGAGCCACGAAGGGTTTTTTTCTGTCTCATTTTTTGCATTTCTAATTATTTCCTTCTGGAGTTACGTTGCCTTTTAAGGTGGGGAACAATTTTTTTTTTTACTGTTGCTGATCGAAGTTAGAGGTTCTAAGCGTTTTATTTTTTAGCTCTGTTGTTAGGAATTTCGAGGTTAGAAACGAATCTATTTTTGCTACTGTTGTTGTAGGTCGCGAGGATGCTAGAAATGATTTTTTTTGCTGCTGTTAATACTAGAATTCTTGAAGTCAGATAGTCTTTGTGTGTGTGTGTGTTTATGTGCATGTATGCATATGTATATGTATATGCATATATGCATGCATATATATATATATATATATATATATATATATATATATATATATTTATATTTATATATATATTTCTATGCATTATATGTGTGTGTGTGGTATGAATATATATATATATATATATTATAATATATACATATATATAATATATATATATATATATATATATATATATATATATATATATATATATATATATACACACATTATGTATGTATATATGTATACATTTGTGTGTGTGTGTGTGTGTGTGTGTGTGTGTGTGTGTGTGTGTGTGTGTGTGTGTGTGTGTGTGTGTGTGTGTGTGGGTGTGCGTGTGGTGAGTGTGTGTGTGTGTGTGTGTGTGTGTTGTGTGTGTGTGTGTGTGTGTGTGTGTGTGTGTGTGTGTGTGTGTGTGTGTGTATGTATGTATGTATGTATGTAGTATTTATATGCATGCATGTATGTGTATGTGTGTGAATATGTATGTATGTAAGTAGGTGTCGTAGGGGAAGTCGCCGCCATGGCACAAGCGCGGTTGATTAAGAAGGGCATCTAATCAGGTAAGGGTGGTACTGCCAAATGACCTCTCACTAATAAATTGAGAGAGGCCTAGATCCTGCGGTGGAATAGATGGCTGTTGAACAAACATATATATTTATATATATATATATATATAGATAGGTAGGTAGGTAGATAGATAGATAAATAGATAGATAGATAGATAGATAGATAGATAGACAGATAGATATCTGTTAAGAATCGAGGCTATAAACTATTTTCGTGAATGTTATTATTAGAAGCCTTGATTATTTGTCATTTTTCGGAAGCCCAAACAGCTGTTGTTTTACTGACGTGTTATTGACCTTTTGGTTGACCGGAATTCATTGTCATAATTGAATCATCAAATGCCACGTAATTATGTCCTCCTGCAACATGATTATCACACGAGTCATTAAACATACTGCAGAGGAGCGTTAATTCGTTCTGTTCTTATCAAAGGATGACGTTTGCATATATGTATGATCATTTATTGCTTTTTCTCTGAACGTCTTTTTATTTAGGTCATTGCTCCTGCATTTACACTACTCGACCACGTTTGTGTCTTTGTTTAGTTGCATATATATATATATATATTATATATATATATATATATACTATATAATATATATATATATATATATATGTATGTATGTTGTATGTATGTATGTAGTATGTATATATATATATAATATATATATATATATATCATATATATATATTATGTGTGTTGTGTGTGTGTGTGTGTGTGTGTGTGTGTGTGTGTGTGTGTGTGTGCGTGCGTGCATGCATGCGTGCGTGCGTGCGTGCGTGCGTGCGTGTGTGTGTGTGTGTGTGTGTGTGTGTGTGTGTGTGTGTGTGTGTGTGTGTGTGTGTGTGTTTGTGTGTGTGTGTATATATATATATATATATATATATATATATATATATATATATATATATATATATATATATATATATGTATATGTGTGTGTGTGTGTGTGTGTGTGTGTGTGTGTGTGTGTGTGTGTGTGTGTGTGTGTGTGTGTGTGTGTGTGTGTGTGTGTGTGTGTGTGTGTGTGTGTGTGTGTGTATATATATATATATATATATATATATATATATATATATATATATATATATATATAACTTACTTGTGTATGTATGTATGTATGTATGTATGTATACACGCGCGCGTGTGTGTGTGTGTGTGTGTGTGTGTGTGTGTGTGTGTGTGTGTGTGTGTGTGTGTGTGTGTGTGTGTGTGTGTGTGTGTGTGTGTGTGTGTGCGCGTGCGTGCGCGCACGCGCGCGTGCGTAATATATATATATATATATATATATATATATATATATATATAGTATATGTTATATTATGTATTATATGTTATGTGTTATATGTATACATTTTCTTTCCCTGCCTGATTTTGGGTGATTCCAAGATAGAGGTGATGGTTTAGAAAATGTATTGCCCCATTTAAAAGTATTATTAATACATCATCACCATCTTCATCTTCATCTTGCTTTTCTTCATCTTCTTCGTCTTTATCAATATCATCATTATTACTATTATTACCATCATCATAATAACCATCACTAATGCAGATACTATTATTTTATCTCTATTATCATAATTATAATCACCACCATTGTCAGTAATGTCTAAATGAATATTTACCTTAGTCATCACCACAAGTACAATCACCATCGCCATACCTATTTTCCACACCATCACCACCATTTTCTTTTTATTTAGTTCTTCCTTCCTTCACAAAGGAAGTGACAAGCGCATCGCACACACACGTACGGGTAATGACGGGCCTTAAGCACGCTATGCTCGGGTTTTATGCAGCTCGCGGTGTCCTTACGCTAGGTTTTGCGTAATTCTCAACTTGGGGGAGTTTGGTGTTGTAACCTAACCGGAGAGATCGATGCATAATTACTTAAAATTCGGGCAGATGATTACGCACAAATCTGCCTGAGCTTTGTCTTGAAGAGATAGGGGGGACTTTTTAAAATTTTATGTTGTTTTTTTGTTTGTTTGTATATTTTACATTTTCCGCTTTTTGCTGTTATTATCTGTTTTCTCCGTCGGTTATTCTGTTTGAGGCGTTGCGTGTGTCTCATCATTCTTCTTTTTTCCATTCGCTGTTTAACCTCACCCAAGCTCACCCCTTGACTCAGTCTGTTGTAACTCATGTTCTGCCTATAATTTGGTACTTACTTTTACTACCTCATCTTCAGCTAATATAGTTCTCGACCTAACCTCATGACCTCACTTTCCTCACACCCGTCCCCATGATTCAGAGTCCGGGCGGCCTCCGTGTCTGCCTTTCCCTCACCTTAACATCCCTTCGATATTTCCGGGGACTTCAAGTTCAAAGGATGGCCATGGTTGTTCTTACACATACACATGCACACACACACACACACACACACACACACACACACACACACACACACACACACACACACACACACACACACACACACACACACACACACACACACACACACACACACACACATGTGTGTGTGTGTGAATGCGAATACCGACTGTATTGTCCTAGGTAAAAGGAAGGGCTCCGTTACCGCAAGCCCATGCCAGCCTTTTCGCGAGGCCCCATAGAGATCCCTCCGCCGTAAGCTTGCCACGGCAAACTCGTCAGACCAGCAGCGCCATCCCAGAGATCCCCCTGCCTCTCCTCCTCCATCTCTGCCCTTTCATTCGGCTGCTCCCTCCCCTTCCACCCCCTTCCGCCAGGCCCCACCCCACTCGACTCCACCTGGAGGCACAGTAACCACCCTGTCCCTCACAAGCTACTTACGAGTTGCCAAAGAATGGCAACTGACGGGATTTGTAGGACAGCCCTCGTGAAATCGCTTTCGTGCCACACCTTCATCCCTCGGGTCGGCGCCATCCTCCTCCGACCCTAGGAGCTCGGAGGGTCGCTGGATCCAGTCCCGAGATCCTGGCCCGGTGAGTCATCGGGGGCCGCGCGGGGGCCGTCTGTTGACATCTTGCCAGAGCCGCCCACTGCCCTCCTCCTCCTCCTCCAGCGCCGCCACCTCCGCTCGCCCACTGCTCCTGCGTCTCTGCCACTGCCGGCTGATCTCTCCTGTCCTCTAATTCTCTCTCTCTCTCTCTCTCTCTCTCTCTCTCTCTCTCTCTCTCTCTCTCTCTCTCTCTCTCTCTCTCTCTCTCTCTCTCTCTGTGTCTCTCTCTGTCTCTCTCTGTGTGTCCCTCTCTCTCTCTTTGTCTCTCTCTCTCTCTCTGTCTGACTCTGTCAGTCTGTCTGTCTGTCTGTCTCTGTCTCTCTCTCTCTGTCTCTCTCTCTCTCTCTCTCTCTCTCTCTCTCTCTCTCTCTCTCTCTCTCTCTCTCTCTCTCTCTCTCTCTCTCTCTCTCTCTCTCTCTCTCTCTCTGTGTGTGTGTGTGTGTGTGTGTGTGTGTGTGTGTGTGTGTGTGTGTGTGTGTGTGTGTGTGTGTGTCTCTGTGTCTCTCTCTCTGTGTCTCTCTCTCTCTTCTCTCTCTCTCTCTGTCTCTCTCTCTCTCTTTGTCTCTCTCTCTCTCTCTCTCTCTCTCTCTCTCTCTCTCTCTCTCTCTCTCTCCTCTCTCTCTCTCTCTCTCTCTCTCTCTCTGTCTGTCTCTCTCTGTCTCTGTCTCTCTCTCTCTCTCTCTCTTTCTCTTATTCTTTCTCTTCCCCTCCCTCTCGTCTGTAACACCACCTTCCCTCTGTCCCTCTGCCCCCGCTCCCACCAATTACCTACCACCTATCTACCTGCATACCGGCATACCTGCCTACTTAACAATCCAACTATTCACCGCTTATCTACTGATTTACCAACCTACCTACCCACGCATTTGCCTATCTACCCTCGTGCACCTCGGGCCGACAGGGACATCTTTATGCTCTCTACCCCGACAGCCTCGCCATTCTACCCGAGCCCTTGTTTATCTCAACGACATTTTCTTACGCACGGCTGTCCTGGACGACTCCATTTAAACATCTTTGACATGCTAGGGCGCCTTTCTCTTTTCCATTTCCTGTTTGTCTGTCTACCTGGAACATCGGTGTTTTTATTTTAGTCTTGAAGCTGAAGCTAGAATCAAGTGTTTGGATCATTTATGTAATATATGTATCATATATCATTTTATATACACAAATGCTGCCATATCCTAAAATTTGCAAGTGAAGTTACAGTGCCATTGTTCATATTACGGAAATATGTTTTTGGATGGTTCCTGTATTAGCTAACGCAGTGAAAACTTGTCTTGGCCGCACGCCATTCAGCAATCATGGCGCCGACTTTTGCTGCCGCAAGACGTACTGTTGGCCACCTTTGTTGGCGGCAGTGGGTTTGCGACTTTTAAATTGATATTTTGGCAATATTTCAGTCGACGTCCCGCATCGCCATCGTGTCATGGTTATCAGTGGTGTCTTTGTTATTGTTAGTGATAGTGTATTATTATAATTGTTTGTTTTCACCACTTCTATTAATATCATCATTATTATCAACGTTGTCATCATCATCGTTATCATCATGACCACCACCTGTTGTCACTATCATTATACTATTATTTATCATGCAGTCTTGCAAGCGGTCGATGGTGACAGTACTCCCATTGTAAATACTAAACAAGTTGTCATTATAAATACCAGTTAGCCTCACTATTATATTCATTTGCTTATCTCGACACGAATGCACGTACATCACAACCCCGCACATAATTATTTTCGTTAATTGATCTGTGTTAATTGGTGACCCTTTAACCTCGTATTCCACGGTAAGGCGAGCACCACTATATCCGTGTTGTATTGCTAGTCTAACACCATTCTTATTTCTTCTCTCGATCTGGACTCAAGATCTTGGCCGAAGAAAAAGTGAGTGTTTCCAGGTATTTTGTGACAGCACGGTGTTCGTAACGTGTGAGGTAGTGTGCAATCCGCATGTTTGAGTGTTGTTTAGTTTTGATGTGCAACTGTGCATTCTTATGTGGAATTTTAAGCTGAGTGTGTTTGAAAGAAGAAAAGTTGTTTATATATGTTACGAGACGATCTTTTCTTCGTATGTGTGTTTGTGAATCTGGTTATATTTGTATTTATTATTTTAGGGAATACCTGTCTTTGAATGCGCATTTGTATTTTTTGAAGTGCTGTCTTTTTAAGAATGTTTCGTAGTGTACCTAATAAAAACGATGGCGTGACCCATTGCCTTAGAGTACCAAAGTATTTTTGTTAGTGTGTACAAAACCACCTTGTCTTCCATCTTACTTCTCCTTTTTCTCTCAAAATTTACATTTGTATGAGACTCCCCGCGTGCCCGGGAGACAGTAGTTAGTGTTATGAAATATGCGTATTTGATTCCCAATATGGCACCTCGCCCCTGCCCCTCCCTCCCCACTCACACCGCCCCCAGCACCTGCCCGGCGTCCCCAGCATGCAGCACCACCAGCATCCACGCCCGGGGCATCGCGTCACCCGGCCTCCTGCCCCTGCATCCCTCCGCCCCTCCGCCTCCGTGCCCTCCCTCTCTCCCTGCTTCCGAACCCTCGCCTCCATCTGGACGCTCTCCACGGCCTTGCTTCTTCCATCCTGCGACTCCTCACAAACACACGCACTTGAACTCCGCCATTAGCACAATAACTCTTACCTGTATTTCACCGCAAGCACTATTTCGTGGTCGCTTTTCCTGAATTGCTTGTTTGCATTGAGTTAAATGGACCGTGCTTTTACGTATTTGCATCCTTAGCATTACATTCACAGCATGCAAATATTTAATCTATGCAGACATTTTTTTCTTCAAATAATGATAGTCCTATTAGTCATACTCCAGGGTACATTTAATTACATACAATAACGCAGTTACTATAATTTGGCCATTAGATGTCACTGCACGCTCGTCCACTTACAATCTCCGTTGTCATACACATGGGCACTAGTGATTTAATAAAATAAGAAATTTTAAAAGTATTCCTGGCTACCACCACACTGCACGCTTTTTTAACACATTGCAGACATAGCAAAGAAAAAAGAAAAAAAAGAGAGAAACAAGTATTTCCTGCACAAACTCTGTTGTCCTTACAAACAAAGCCAAAGCAAAGCCAAACCAGAGCCACACAATTGAACTCTAAAATCTCCCCGTTATCTCCCCACCAGAGTTCCCCGACGACGGTCCCTCGACGCTGCTGCCATGCACCATCTGCAACCGGACCTTCAACCCGCAGGCCCTCGACCGCCACAGGAGGGTGTGCGAGAAGCTGTCCACCAAGAAGCGCAAAGTAAGCTTGGGAGGCGCGTTGTAACGGCTGAGCTGGAGGGCTGGTGCACCTGGGTCGCTCTGTTATTAAGAGATCGTTGTGGTGTATTATCACTGGAGTCATTTAGCATTAATACCCTGCGTTCTAAATATCTTTCAAGTATTACAGATGTAGGTAATACTTATTTCTGTTATTTAGTGAAATTGGAAATAGCTGCGGGTGTCAAAATTTGTAAGTTTATAATTCAGTTTGATTTATTTTTTTTGTTTAGTTACCTTTTTCCTTACCTTCACCTCCTCCTCCTCCTCCTCCTTTCCCTCCTCCTCCTCCTCCTCCTTTTCATCCTCCTCCTCCTCCTCCTCCTCCTCCTCCTCCTCCTCCTCCCTCTCTTCCTTTTTCTTTCACCTATTCCACATCCTCTTCGTCCACCTCGCCCTTTCCAATCTACAGAATCTCCTATTCTTTATTCCCATCTTAATCTCTACTCTTTCACATCCTATTCAGCTTCCTTCTTCCCCTCTACATTTTGCTGTTCCTTTGTCTCCTCCTCTCATTCTCCCTCCATATTCCTCATCCCTCATCTTTTACGTTCATTTCCTTACACAAAGGGAAAAAATCCTCACGCCTTTTGTTATCAAAAGGAACAAGTTGGCGGAATTCCAACCGAGTGCAACACCAGGTCCCTAGCATCGCCTTGCCTATAACACAGGAATAACACAAGAATAACATCACCGATATCTAACAGACATCATGTAACTAATAATAATATTAATAACACCGGGTCTCTAGCATGCCGAGATGATCCTTGCAGTGCTATGCCCTTAGCAACATCGTATTACATGAATACTGACTTCATTAAAGCCACGTCCCCGGCCTTGCTGAGCTCTCCACAAAGGAGGACGTATGGCGTGTCCTTTGCCTTGTTAAGATTCTTATTGAGAAGTGCTCATGACTCGGAACTTCCTGGGAGATTGGACACGCCTGGTCTGGCATCCGGGCCTCTCGCACTGACGCTCATTCTCAACCACACATACCTATACCTGTATGTGTGGGAGTGCACGCGCGCTCGCATATACATTCACAGAAACGCACGCACACACACACACACACACACACACACACACACACACACACACACACACACACACACACACACACACACACACACACACACACACACACACACACACACACACATACACGCACACTAATATCCTTAAAGCTACTCACATTACTGGCACTGACCTCAATGTCTTATATGCATTATATATCTGATTGTCATCATTTTTGCCATCAGCCATCCAGTTTCACCTCCATTGCCATCTGCTTTTATTCCTCTTGCCTTCAATAACAAACTAACTTTCTTTCCACTCTCTTCTGTTTCATTTATTCTACGTTTATTCTCTTTTGTTTTGACGAAATGTTTACGATTAACATGTACATAGCACGTAAGCAGGACAAAAAAGCATGCCCGATAAGAATAAAAAAAAATAAATCTCGAAGAGACGTGATAAAACGACAAGACGTTATTATTATATTTTTTCCTCTCTCTTCTTATATTTAACAAACGAATGATCTTCCTTTCGTGAATCCATCTCCGCCTCCCATTCTCATTCATCCATGTTAAGATGGCACATGTATCGTTTTACTACACAAGACTTTTGACTCGACGAAGCAACGCGTAGAAGGCCTGGACGTCTCGCCGACCTCCGTGGGCCGAGGGAAAGCCGACAGCAAGAGCAGCCAGCCGCCCAAGAACAAGTCCAAGTGGCGAGAGAAACACCAGGAGTTCCTGAGGGCCATCCGCGCCGCCAGAGGAGCGCCGAGTGAGTAGCGAGGGTGGTGGAGGGCGAGTGGAGGTGGATGGCCACGGGGAGGGAAAGGGTGGAGGGATAGAGTGAGTGGAGGTGGATGGCCAGGGAAGGGAAAGGGTAGAGGGACAGAGTGAGTGGAGGTGGATGGCCAGGTAGACGGAAAGGGTGGAGGGACAGAGTTCATCAAACGTGTCAGGGACAGGGCGAGTGGATGTGGACGGCCTGGTGAAGAAACAAGGTGAAGGCAGAAGGCGAGTGGATGTGGATAGCCAGATGGAGAAATTGATTAAGAAGACAGGGTGAGTGGATGTGGAGGATCAGATGGTAAAAATAGTGGAGGAACAGGATGGGTAGAAATAGATGACCAGAAGGGAAAAAAAGAGTCTGTATGTTCGGAGGTGAGTGCGCCAGCTGGAGAAGTAGGGTGTGTGGCCAGCTGTAGAAGGAGGGGGATGAACTACCTCGAAGTTAGGAAGATGAGGGGCCAGGTGTAGAGGGAGAGTCAGTGACTACCTGGAGAAGAAGTGAAATGAGAGAGAAAAAAGACAGCTGGAGAAGAAGAGTGCATAACCAGCTGTAGAAGAAAGATGAGGAAAGTAGAAAGATTAATTGTCTAACTAAAGAAGGGCGGATGGCCAGCTTGGACGAAGGGGAATGTAGACGAACGTCCAAAAGGGGAGAGAGAATGTGATAGTCGAGATTGAATGAATGAGTAGGGGTATGAGGTAAGTAGCTATGATAAGGTTTGATGTATTTTACCTAATAGAAAATTTTCCAACTAGATGTGCCTGAGAGTGGAAAATCAATATGCGTGTGTAAATATAATTAGTCTTTTGTTTCTGGTTATATATTTAGGTACAAATGTTGTTCTTCTGGCTTAAGAATCACGTAAACGTTACACCTTTTTGTCTTTGAAATCCGTACTATAGTTTGCGTGTTAGAACCTGTAGTTTTTTAGAAACCGCCAGACTATTTGAAGATTATGTTTCGACCATAACAAATGTTACTGATGTTAGGGATAATGCCGGCGGACTCACAGCTTACTCTACTTGTCAGTAGCGAATTTATTGACAAATGCATATATGTATTTCTTTTAATATATGAGAGATAGGGAGAGAGATATCAGGAGACGTTTTGTAAAACTGATAAACATGATAACAGCACACATTTCGAAAGTTTCACACTGAAATTTAAGGTTACGACGACATTTGCCGTCGCCCGACCAGCCCTTATCCCTAAGAGCCATCTTCCCGTCCAGACGACGGCGAGAACGGCCCCGGAGCCCCCGTGTCCACGATCCCGTCCGACTACGTCCGCTGCCCGCACTGCGAGCGGCACTTCGGCCCCAAGTCCGCCGACCGCCACATCAGCTGGTGCCGCGAGCAGAGCACGAGGCTGCCCCGCTCGCCGGCCAACAACGAAGCCGTGGAGCGCCTCAAGAACCGCACGAAGGTAAGTGACGCGAGCCGATGTGTAAGTCTGTTGGTCGATCCTGGGAAGTAATATCAAGGTCTCCTTTATAGCTGGCATGGGACGCTGACCTTCAGGGAATACTTCTTCACGTTGCGAGCTACTTCCCCCTCCGCTGCCACCGCGTCTAGACACAAATGAGACTGCATGATATCGAAAATATGTCTGTTGTATTATCAACACAAAAATGAGTTCAGTAAACGGACCATGTAAACATAGTGCCTCTTGTTATCTGAAAGCAAAATATATTCATATGAGACTTGAAACTGTGTATTACGTGTAATTTTAGCCAGTCTAGGCAATAATTGGTAGTGCGTTATTGCTCCTTGAATTTATTTCCTTGGCGTTGCCGCGCTCCCTGGAGCGTCATGAGCGCGAGTCCCTCCAGTACATGATTATGCTCTTTCCAGGAATTACGAGACGTGGCACGGTGCCAGACGTATTATGGTGACAATGACCGTGAAATTTATTCACATCAATTACACGCGTTAGACCCATAGGATGGGGGCCAGAGGTGGGGAATGCCGGGGGGGGGGGGGACTCCGCTGCTGGACATGTGGGCGTGGAAGCCGCGGGCGCCCGACGCGTGAAAGGCACGTGCTGGAAGGGAGTCAGTGATGCCTTTGATCTGATGTTTAGTTTTATAGCAAGGTTAATGATGTTCGGAGAAAAAACTGTGATTAAAGTAAGCTGCATACCAAATGTAAAATACTGTTTGATTATCAACAATTATATAAGCATTGTGTGAAACTGTAAAATATCCACAATTTGGACTTCCTTGCAGTATTATCAAATTATGCAGCAATTTCTACACTGTCAATGGAGAGATTAGTATATTTACCATACTGCTGACAATATGCTTCATCCTGCAATTAGCGTATGTGGAGCATCAGCCTATTGTAGTCTCGTCAGAAAGGTTGAAAATTAAATTAAAATTCCGCACCGTACAATAGAATTCGAAAGCATGTCTGGTGCGGCAGCTTTAACAGACCTTCAATAAAGAAATATCCGGACCGCATGCATTCCGTCTCCCTTTACCTCACTCTGCAACATGACTGGAGTTTTCTGCGTCGTCATTACAGCCGAGTAACGTTGCATCATGGGGGCAGTGCGGTGCTTGAAGTGATAGTGACCTTTGCGTTTATAACACAGCGTGACCTGGCCGTAATGGAGCCGCGTCGTGACCGCCTCCGCCTTCTCGCTGCTGTTACCTCACACAGATGGCTTGTGTGTGTGTGTGTGTGTGTGTGTGTGTGTGTGTGTGTGTGTGTGTGTGTGTGTGTGTGTGTGTGTGTGTGTGTGTGTGTGTGTGTGTATGTGTGTGTGTGTGTGTGTGTGTGTGTGTGTACAGATATCTGTTTTCGTGTATGTGTATTTATGTGTGAATGAATGTTTGTTCTTTTATGTCTACTTGAAACACGCACATGAGTACATGTGGCCGGTAAGTAGGTTAATCTAGCAGGTTAAAAGTACATACCTGTCCGTCGAAGCGAAGGTCGTGCTTCGAGTGGGCAGCGGAGGCGGTGGGCGTCCGTGTCGCCTTCGAGGGCGTCAAAGGGCTGCCGCGGATCAGCGTCGGAGTGGGTCAGGGTCAGCCCCGCCGTCGCCCGCGCAATTATCGGGAGGAGCAGCTCGGGGCTGGCGGGCGGGGGCTGCTGAGCTATTTTTATGGTCCTTATATTTGTTAAGGCTTGTTTAGATAGCATTTTATGGACTTGAAGTCGCCATCCATATCTTATGGGTCAAAAGTTGTTTGTAGACTTGGATGATTTTCGGTCTAAAATTGGTCGGGTGGCATCTAGCTGGCCCTGAATAAGAGATCTTCAGGATGGATAAAAGTTTTCACATGCAAAGGGGAGACGGAACTATAGGTAATGTATACGACCCCAATACCAATTATGGTATTTTCTTTACGAAAAATTACCCTCTTAGGCACTACCGAAAATATTTCGAGAATGGGCTAGCGAGAGAGTGCGTTGACAGAAGCGTTATCAGTTATTCATGACATTGATCAGTCGCGTGCCAGCAGCCCAGTCATGACCGCGCACTGACACCGCCAAGCATTTTGAGGTCGTGAACCTTTGCGTGCGAGCAGTCAATCCACGAGGAGGATCTGGAAAGTCTATTGACGGAATGCCCACCGATATTTGGGATTTGTTTAGTCTCGGAATTATTAAGCGGTTGTGAATTGATTTCCCTCGCGTTCTCTGTCACGGGGAGGATGGTGTTGCTGCGCAATATTAACCTGCTTGCGGGCTGGCCTTGAATTCCGCTTGCTGGGGCGGCCGTGAGTGCCAGCGAGGAAGGAGGCAGGATGGGGAGCCTGTCGCCAAGCGCACGTGTGGCTTGCCGCTTTCATACCTCCGTTTGGACTCACGAACTGCCTCTTCCCCGCCGGCGGGATGAACGGACTCCCTCGCGGCGTCCGGGAGCGCCGCTGCGGGACGCGCGACTCTGGTCGCCACTAAGAATTGTTCCTCTTGGATGTCAGGCACAAGTGCACGCGCACGCACGCACGCACGCACGCACACACGCACACACACACACACACACACACACACACACACACACACACACACACACACACACACACACACACACACACACACATACATACACACATACACACAAATACACACACACACACACACACACACACACACACACACACACACACACACACACACACACACACACACACACACACACACACACACACACACACACACACACACACACACACACACACACATACATATGCATACACACATACACATACACAAACATACATATAGTATATATATATATATATATATATATATATATATATATATATATATATATATATATATATATATATATATATATATATAAGTTTTATATACATGTATATGTACATAATTTGGCGCATCGAAATCCTTTAGTTACTGAGCGAGTCCTCATCTCCCACAAGAGACAAGGCCCCCCGCGGCGGCGAAGAATTCACTCCTAAGTCTCCGTCGCGTCGGCCTTAAAATCAGCCTTCCGATGTCGCTCCCTGGCTGATGAAAGGCAGGGCTTCAGAGCTCCATAACTGAGGCACTGAACCTGCTCCTGGAATTCTCGCGTTGTATTTATGTCCGCGGCTAGTCACTGCGGGGTTATGTGCGATTTAAAAAGGTTGTAAAGAAACAGAAATGGGAAGGATTTTTTTTATTGTACTTACTTCTAATTGTTATTGCGTTTATTTGCCGTATACTTAAGGAGTGATCCTATGAAGATACCTGAAGACTTGTTCCAGAGCCAGAATTATAACACCAGATGGTCACACCAAAATTTCTGCGGATAACAGTAATATAAAAAAATGGATTATAGAAATTTTCGTGTTAACCTCGCGATTATATGACAGACATTCCGTCCATTTTTTGCATATTTTTATCTTTTTACATAACCTGGAGTTTGGTATTTGTGACGTGGCCTTGTCAAGGTCGGAGCATCGAGGGAATCCAGAGCCGCCGTGAAGGGCACGTTGACCTTTGACCTATTGTAGATAGATTTTCGATGACCTCAGTGACCCCCTCGTATTCTCTCAGGTGGGCTAGAAAGCGAAAGGGGGAGGAGGGGAAAAAGAAAAAAAAATACCCAGTTAAGAGGACAAGAAAGGTGGTCTGAAGGTAGAATATGGGAGAGGAAGAGGAATAACTGAATAGGGAGTTAAGGTGACAAGGAGGTTGGCAGGAGGCGAAGTGGAGGGGAGAGGATGGGAGAGTAGGCAAGAAGGTGAAATGGGTGGAAAAATGGGCCAAGGGGTTGTCATAGGGGCAACTGTCTGTCTATTTATCCCCCCCCCCTCTCTTTCTCTCTCTCTCTCTCTCTCTCTCTCTCTCTCTCTCTCTCTCTCTCTCTCTCTCTCTCTCTCTCTCTCTCTCTCTCTCTCTCTCTCTCTCTTTCTCTTTCTCTTTCTCCCTCTCCCTCTCCCTCTCCCTCTCTCTCTATCTATCTATCTATCTATCTATCTATCTGTCTGTCTGTCTATCTATCTATCTCCCTCTTCATTTATCCATTAGTCTACATACAAAGATATATACAGACAGATACAGAGATAGACACATGTATTCATAGCCAGATACATATATTTATGCATACCTCCCACCCTCGACGCGTTCCGGCTGGCCCATGACACTATAATCGCTCAGCCCATATAGGGTCGGCAAGGTGTCTGTGGGGCGGGATTCACAGATACCTTGTGGCCCTCGGGTCTACACTTCTTGCCGTTTGTGGTTTTTAAGCTTGATGCTAGGAACTGTACAGCTGGCGTGGACCTAGGTAGAGCGAGCGTATTTTACGTATTTCGCTCTTTTTCTCTTGTGTACTCGTCTCTGCTTCTCTCGTCTTACTGTTGTCTTTTCTCTTGTATCCTTCTTCCTCTCCTCTCTTCCCTCCTTTCTTCTCTCTTCTCTCTCTCTCTCCTCCTCTCTCCCTCTCTTCTCTCTCTCTCCTCTCTCCTCCTCTCACTCTCTCCTCTCTCTCTCTCTCTCCTCTCTCTTCTCTCTCTCTCTCTCTCTCTCTCTCTCTCTCTCTCTCTCTCTCTCCCTCTCTCCCTTTCTCTCCCTCTCTCTCCCTCTCTCTCTCTCTCTCTCTCTCTCTCTCTCTCTCTCTCTCTCTCTCTCTCTCTCTCTCTCTCTCTCTCTCTCTCTCTTTCTTTCTTTCTTTCTTTCTTTCTTTCTTTGTTGTACAAGCAGTAACGCAAGACAAGAATACCGGAAGTAAGCAAGGTCTGTCTCGAGACCAAGGTTTACAGAAGACAGGCAATGACCACACTTTAGAAAAATTAACATATATTCATAATCGAGAAATCTGTGCCCCTCCCATCAGATCAGATCTAAAGAATCTTGCAAGTAATATTCCGAAGGTTAAAACTAATTATCGGTCGGAAACAGCTTAGAGAGAGAGATGATCGGTGACCTTAGGCGGGTAACCTCGGATTCTTCCTGTGGATAGTGTCTTCCTGTGACCTCCACCCTCGGCCTCACTTGTGTTGTAACACGGACGGCGATACTCTTAGGTCGTAGGTCAAAGCCAGGCCATGGTGCACTGCCTTGACACGGGGCACAGTCTTAGAAGGAGGTTTTCCACTTGTCCGTGTGTTGAAGAATTGATCAATCCTTTTGATTTTTATTCAGCTCGTTTACTATTTCAGTGTTATACTATCGTCTATGTTTGTGCTAATTTTATTTAGGTGATGTGTAGAGTGACATGTGTGTAAGTCGCTAGATTTTTGATGGTGTGACAAACGCTCATAAGAATTCACTTCGTAAGCCCAGGTATCGAATATTTATAAAATGCTATTTTCGGCCGTCATCTTGAGTGCGAGACCTCTTATCCTGTTTCATTCCTGCTATAACCAGTCTGCCCGCTTCCATACCATAGAACGCGAGGAGTATATTCATTTTTTTTTTCGCTTTCCTTAATTTTAAAACTAGTCATTCTGACGTGTTGGTAAACAAATCGCCTGCACTAGTGACGAAAACACATGGAATATTGATGGTAGCTTTCTAGGTAGAGCCACGTGTTACTTATGGCATTTATGGCGACACCACATTCCATGCATAGGCAGGTGGGTAGGCGGGGCAGAAGTTCCTGGAAGGGTTACACTTTTTGTAAGATTCTTTGGGCAGAGTGTGTCTTATTTTCGCTCCTTCCGTGAAATATACACTATACTTCCTTGGCATATATGCAATAGTCTCCTTTTCACGACCAGTTTAAAGTATTAATTATTGTCTTTATTGTCTCTCTTCTCGTGGTGAGGAAACGTATGTGCTTTTCATGTCTCTAAAACTGTTGATGTAAAATATGGTCGATTCAGAAGCACTATTTAGGGTTACATTTATTCCATTTAGAAGCACAAATGAGCAGCCGGAATTTATTATTTTACTATTATAATTACTGGTAATATTATTTTTATTGTTGTTGTTGTTACTTTTATTATTGTTATTGTTATTATTATTATTATTATTATTATTATTATTATTTTCATTTTTACTTTTTTATCATTATTATTGTTATTATTATTGTTGTTGTTGTTGTTTTTATTTTTATCATCATCATCATCATAGTCGTCGTCGTGACTTGGGAACTTTATTATTATTGTTATTATTAATGTTGTTGTTTTATTATTATTGTTATTATTATTATTATTATTATTATTATTATTATTATTATTATTATTATTATTATTATTATTATTATTATTATTATTATTTTCATCATCATCACCATCACAACCTACTCTTAGTTACCTTTTCCTTGTTCACTTTCACCTTTTCTTTTATGAATGAGGAGTACTGAAAGCTAATGACACATCAGGTATATTGCATTGTTGCATCTCTTATGATTACATGACGTTATAGTGCAGTTATTACGGAAGCATTTTCTCACAGGAGTCATTCTCCATGAAGAAATTACTTTAATTAATATACAGTGATTATTTTATTATTCTTAACCCCCCTCCAAGTAAATGACCCATTTCCACTAATAATTTTTTTTATACCATGCATTTCCGTCTTGATGATCTGATGATTTTGAT
>NC_051392.1:27830264-27832764 GCF_015228065.2 Penaeus monodon | reverse complement strand
TCTCTCTCTCTCTCCCTCCCTCCCTCCCTCCCTCCCTCCCTCCTCCCTCCCTCCCTCCCTCCCTCCCTCCCCTCCCTCTCCCTCCCCCCTCCCCTCCCACTCTCTCTCTCTCTCTCTCTCTCTCTCTCTCTCTCTCTCTCTCTCTCTCTCTCTCTCTCTCTCTCTCTCTCTCTCTCTCTCTCTCTCTCTCTCGGCTATCTATCTATTGATCCATCCATCCATCCATCTTTTCTTTATACCATCTTTCTTAATATTCTCGTATCTTCCTTCTTCTCTCGCTTAAACCCTCTTCGCACCCACTGGCTCGCCTGTGCCCCTTCCCCCGGCCCTCCCCTGCCCCCGGTCCCGCCCCTCGAGGTGACGTCATGGGACCCGCGGTGTAATTAGCGCAGGTCCATGACGGGATCCTCAGTCGCTCGTTCATGAACCTCATTTCAGCTGTCATGCTCGCTTCTCTCTCTCTCTCGCTTCTTAATTCGCCGCTGATATGTCCTCTTCATGACCTCTTTCGCTTGACCTTGTACTCTGGCGATTTATAGTCATGAAAGGGGAGGGGAGGGGCGCGCTATGTCATCAAAACAAGCTAAATATTGCAAGTGTTTTGGCCGGCCATCATCACGCGATATGTTGTGACGTCACAGGCCGCTGGAATGCATCACATGTCGAAAGTTTCGGAGATCAGGCGATGCACGTGACTTCAATCAGGACGATGTCGAATTGGGAAGTGAATGGGACGTTCCCCTGAAGGAGTTTGTGGTTATTATTGTTGTTGTTATTGTTATTATTATTATTATTATTATTATTATTATTATTATTATTATTATTGTTATTATTATTATCATTATTATTATCAGCATCATTACTATTATTTTCATCATTATCATTATCATTATGGTCATCACCATCATCATCGTCATTTCGTATATTGAGAAATTCCTGTTAATAATAGTGATTTTGTTGATATTGTCGTGAAGTTAAGAATAATGGCAGTAAATAACTGTAACTGTAAAATATAAGGATAGCATCGATGATAATGATAACGGTATTTGGAAAGTAATGGAAATGATTATAATAAAGTTTATAAAAATAATGGTGAAAATGGTAGTAATAATAATAATAATGATAACTATAATGAACTATAACGAAACAACATTAAGGATAGCGACAAGAAAATAGCCATGGTGGCTTTTATGATTTGATAGTGCAAACTGGATTTTAGTTATTAACTGTCAGTTGCTCTGCAGTGGCAACGCATGAAACGATCCAGAATCGTTGATGCAGTTCATATTTTACTTATTTTTCTGAAATATTTATTTCTTTAATTGACACTCTCAAATATTTACGTCAGCAGTTTCTCTGGACACGACATGCTCTGAACTTCAGCAGTGATTTGTGATTTTGTAAACACATGTACAGAGTACAATCTTGCAACAAGACGCTTTTCGCCAAAGTTATCTTAGCGCGCACCAAGTCGAATCTCTCCAGCGTTGTTCCTGAATATCCTTTCACTCTCCTCCAAGATCGAACACTCATTGCCTCATTACGTATGCACACTTGTTCGCGTTGCATTATTAGCCTCGAAGAGTTATTGTGCTAACCTTGCAGAGGTCGAGGCAACCCACAAAGGAATGCTACCTGCGCGACCCTCGCCCAACGCCCGTGGACGCAGCGCGGGGTGGGTGGCGGGTGGGCGGCCGCGTTACGTTTGTGCTAAGTTCTGATTTCTTTCTGGTGTTTGCGTTTTTATGGCAAAGAAGCTGATTAAATTGATATACGTTGTGCCCCGTATTGGTTTAAAGTAAACTTAGGTATAGGCACTAGAGAGGCGGTGAATGACCCGGAATGAAATGATTGATGTCGGTTTATGATGGTAATGAGAGTATAATGGCAGTCTTTGTAGGTGGCGAGTTGCAGCGTTTCGTTAATGGCACCGAGAGAGAACCTTGGAATAGTAGAATGTCTTTTGTGCGATTTCATCAAAGTACACAAGATACCGACTCATTATTCAAGGCATTAAAGTCAAGAGGAATAGCGTTACATGTAAGATACATACATATTCTTAAAATATTGTAAATAATCACTTCGACTACAACATACGAGGAACTACAAAAACCAACACGAAATACACGAGCACGAAATACTTAATCTTTGTTTTTTCTCCCCATTTTTCGTAACGGGCAAGAAAGCGAGGGAGCGTGCGTGTATATTTTCACCGTGGGTTAAGGGAGCATTATGTGTGTACTTTTTTATCGGGCGGAGTGAGGAGGTCGATAGCTAGGGCCGAGCTGACCTTGCCAACAGTAGCCGTGATTTAGAATGATGGAGATGGCAGGGGAAGGTGACCCATTTAGGCTCGATGAGCAGACTTGCGGTAAGGTTGTCAAAATTGTATATACGAGTATATATGTATATAAGTATGAATATAAATAAACACACACACACACACACACACACACACACACACACACACAACACACACACACACACACACACACACACA
>NC_051392.1:27820264-27827764 GCF_015228065.2 Penaeus monodon | reverse complement strand
GAGGGGTAAGGGGGGAGGAGGAGGTGTAAGGGTGGGGCAAGAGGGGAGGGCACGGGTGGGGTATGGCGAGGGGGAGGGCGGGTGGAGTTGCATGACGGGAGCAGGTTTGGGGTTTGTCATTAAATTCGATGCAAAGAAAAAGTAATATTGCGTGTGTGCATGTAACGTTTGCTTTCAAAATTTGGATAGGTAAAGAAATGAGAAATTCTTTAATTTTCTTCATAATTATCCAACCTTGAAGTTTATCACAAACATCTGGAGAATGTAGTTGGGTGTCGAATATACGCAATTTCTTGCAAATGTCATGCAGAAAGAAAGAATAGAATTATATTCTCAATTTTTCTTAAATTGCTAGAAACATGGAAGTCACAATTTCTGTTTCCAAAATATTTGTCTTTTTTAGATTAAGAATTCTAGCCTTTTAGTCAGAATTTGAGAAGACATGTACAAAGGGATTTAAATGTGGGAATAGTGTGCTGCTGTACAGTGGCGGCGTTTGTACGTCTCCCCAAAGTTCCTCAAATAAATGTATGTGTCAAAACATTTTCGAGAAGTAGTTTGTCAGCAAATTATGACACTTATTTTCGTTAATTATAAGTGATCAATATCACCGGCCTAAAAAATACAAATTCTCTCTCAAACGTATAAGAGAGGGGGAGAGGGAAGGGGAGGGGGAGAAGAAGGGGAAGGGGGAGAAGAAGGGGGAGGGGGAGAGGAAGGGGAAGGGGGAGGGGGAGAGGAAGGGGGAGGGGGAAAGGGGGGAGGGCGAATCAGAGGGAGGGCGAGAGAGAGAGAGAGAGAGAGAGAGAGAGAGAGAGAGAGAGAGAGAGAGAGAGAGAGAGAGAGAGAGAGAGAGAGAGAGAGAGAGAGAGAATTTGCATAAACCAACACAATTTGTGAATTTATCCTCCAATTACTTTTTTCGTTATGTAAATAAAGAATTTCATAATTAACATTAATAATCGCATTCCCATAAAAAGAGAAAAAAAAGAAATATGATGTGCCGTCTTCACCGACAACGTGGAGCAGATTGTTTTCCGCGGCGCCAACAATCCCTCTCGCATAATTGGCGTTTTGGTATTCACTCCACGCCCGCCCGCAGCGCCATGTTGCGAAGACGCCGCGTCAGACATCATCTTTTGCGTCCGGGGTTGTAGGGTGTTTGTGAAGCCAATTAATTCGTATTTTGTTTGATGTTTTTTCCTTTATTATTCTTAGATTTTTTGTTGTTTTTATTCGATGCCCCAGGGTGGTTGCCTGCGCTATCACTGACGTGTTTTCATTTGGCGCTTGATGGACACTCCGTATCTCCATCGTGTCATCAAGAAAGTTTTTGTAATTTTTATATTCATATATCTGGGAGTCTGTGCGTGCGCGTGTGCCTGTGTATATAATCATTATATATGTATATATATATATATATATATATATATATATATATATATATATATATATATATAGATAGATAGATAGATAGATAGATAGATAGATAGATAGATAGATATATTATCATTCTTTTCTTTTCTTTTTATCTTTTTTACTCTCTTTTTCCTTTGTCCTTATACCTTTTATACAGATTATTTTATCCTTGACCCGTTGCCATTCTGGTCACCGGCGAGGCTGCGATTGAGACAGCCCGGATGACTAATGTTCGTGGCCGTGAGGGTAACGCGATGCTTCATTTTGGTCAGGGAGGAAAAAAAGAGGTTTGCCGTCCGTCTGCGACTTAAGGAGTGACGGAGGTAACACCAAGGAAAACATATGCCAGAGAAAGCAGGACGACGGCGGTACAAGAACAAAGGAATTATCGAGGGCGAACTGTACGGATAATCTAGAGGAAATTGTGATTTATGGTTTAGTAAAACGCTAGATGTGAAATGGACGCTATGCTCCGTTCTCTTATCAAGGCGAAGATGTACTTGAGACGTTTGTGATTATTGACTGAATGCTTTATGTCTGAATAACACAACGGTATTTCGAATTATTAACATCATCAGACTTTCAGTTATCAAGGGATGCAAAACATCGTGCTACATACTTATTTCGTAAACAGTACTGTACGAATATTAAGTTAAGTAAATGTTTATGTCAACAAAGAAACCCCTGTGCTCAACATTCCGGATTTTTCTTCAGTAAGAGAGCGAATGAAGCAAAATACGCGACATTGCAGCCTGAGGTGTTCCGAGATCTCCCCGGGCGGGCGGTATCGCAAGGGCAGTGGCCTTCGATGAAATGCTCGCATCTCCTTTGCTTGTGCCACCTGTCAACATTCTTCATTATGTCATAATCTATCTTGGGAGGGATACTACCACTGCCTGAGTGCCTGCATGCAAACCAATTCTAATATTTGATTGACCTTCAGCTGCCGAAGTCGATGGCATTCCTGTGTGATTTTCTGCCCACCATGCGAGGCAGGTGCGCCATTCACCTAACCCTGCGACTGGATTCACGGCGCTTCATGCTAGAGTCACGCGACTGAGTACTCTTTGACGGAGTGTTGGCCTTCGGATCAGGCCCGTACCAAGGGCCTGACACATGTGAAGTCATCGGCACTGCTGTAATGTGAGAGGTCTGGTTTCGAGGCCAGTCCCTCTAGAGGAGCTCTGATTAACAAGAGGTTGACATGTGACGCCGGATTTCTTGTTCTTTTGCTCCCTCTTTCTCTCTCTCTATGTGTGTGTGTGTGTGTGTGCGAGTGCGTGTGCGTGTGCGTGTGTGTCTATATATATATATATATATATATATATATATATATATATATATATATATATATATATATATATATATATATATTATATATATATGATAATATATATTCTGCAATTTTTAAGACCATGTTCTGTAATCAGTAATTTACTGAATGTGAATGTGGTGTGTTTCTGCGTGAAGGAGGATCAGTGAGAGCAAAAATATTCCAAACCCTCTATGTAAACATCGACGTGACAAAGTACATTCTTCTATGTGGTGTCAAATGTCAAGTTAGAGAGACGCAAAAGGAATTAAGTAGGACAATTCCATCTTCAGACGAAATCAGCGGTTGTTGTTATCAGAAAGGATTCCATAACCTTTCCTGTTTGCGTCACAGGACTCGTTTGTGAGGGCAGGATTGGAACGAGCGTCGCAGAAGACCTGGGTTATCGTATGACATTCTGAGACACACTCGGCTTCATCTATTTGCTTCACATATTTTTCTATGCGATCGTTAAATCGATTATTAGCTGATACTGTGAAGGTCACTGGGTTGTCTGAACTTGTCAACACAGGTCAAGGCAACTCACGCGTTCTGTGACACAGCTCAAAAACTGCAAACATTTGTTCGATTTTCCGTAACTCTACTCGATGGTAATTCCTCATCCATTTGTATCACCTTTTAGTCATTCTGAATGTGCGCTGAGGCGATGTTAGTCTCAGAATGTGTTGCTTCGATATGATACATATATCGCAAATGTTTTCTTACGGTGTAAATTACTGATTACAGAACACGGTCTTACAAATTATAGAATATATATATATATATATATATATATATATATATATATATATATATATATATATATATATATATATATATATATATATGTGTGTGTGTGTGTGTGTGTGTGTGTGTGTGTGTGTGTGTGTGTGTGTGTGTGTGTGTGTGTGTGTGTGTGTGTGTGTGTGTGTGTGTGTCTATATATATATATATATATATATATATATATATATATATATATATATATATATATATATATATATTTTTAAAACCATGTTCTGTAATCAGTAATTTATTCCGTAAGGAAATATTTGCGATGCAGACATATATACGTGTGTATGTATATATACATACATATATATTTATATACATATATACATACGTATATGTATGTATATATGTATGTATATGTATACACACACACACACACACACACACACACACACACACACACACACACACACACACACACACACACACACACACACACACACACACATATATATATATATATATATATATATATATATATATATATATATATATATATACATATACACATATATACATACATTCATACTTACACACATATATATGAATACATACATTCATACTTACACACATACATACATACATACATACATACATACATACATACATACATACATACATACATACATATATACATACATACATATATACATACATTCATACATTTATACTTACACACATACACCCCCCCCCCCCCACACACACACACACATTGAATCTCCCCGTAAAGACCCGCTTGGCTCGAAGTCCCGCCGCCTCGCCGAGATGGGCGGTCGCGCGGGCGGGGTCAGTGCGATCCTGCGGCGCCGCCTACTTAGGTCCTCTTGCGTCACACGCGCAGTGGCCAGATTACAGACACAGGCCAGGTTTATGGACGAAACTCCTGCCTCTGGTTTAATAACGCCGTCTAATCTGGCCGAATGAGAGGATAAAAAACCGCGTAATTATAAGAGTTTCGAAGTCAGTGGAGTCTAATCTGTGATGGAGCCACGAAGCTCACTATGGTACCGACTCCCAACAGCAGAGCAACGGATTTGTGAAAGAAAGACGTTTATTTTAAACCTGAGTAGCTGCGGACGAGGAAAGTCTAAATAAATATGTCACATCATTCACGTATTCGATATGACACCTACACCAATGTCATGGATACGACCGTGACCTTGAGGACAGACGCAGCTCAGGCCATGCAGTATATTTGGCGACTTCATTGTTAATGCATACCTTCCATGCATGGTGGACACCGTGCACCGCTGCACACTGCCACCTCTTGTTACGAAGTCTGCCAAAGCCGCACTTGGTGTTTACATTCGGGACGCGTTCGCATACCATTCATGATCGTCGCGTTCGAGAAGGTAGAACTAGTTAATGTTTTTACACCCATTTTTCCTACGTATTTTCTTTTTAAAATTCATTATGCATCGTTTACTGCAGCATAAACGCCGTTTTAGGCAACATGCAACATCTTCTGACGTGCAAAAACAACTCAAGATTCTTTTCGAGACACTAACGAGGAAATGTACTGCAAAGGATGTTTTTAGTGCGTTCTTATTTTCACGTAACCCTAAATCTGGTGCCTGATCGTGAAGCTAAAAAAAAATCACGTGTCTTTCATGCATTCGCTTGTCACGCAGACTGATGCGGTTCTGATGTTTTTTTTTTTTTTCAGTAATAAATATCGTTATTTTAATATGTGATTTATGAAAGTATAATGTTTTCTTCTGATTCTTACTCCTATTCCTATTCCTAGTCTTAGTCTTGGCCTTAGTCATATTATTGGTATTACTATTACTATTATTTCGATGGATATGTATAATGATAAAAACAACAACATTATAGTCCCACTGCTTGTAGCGAAATAAACTGAATCATTCAGTAAACTTCAGTAGTGCATAAAAAGCAGACAAATATACGTACAAAAAATGTATTATACAACACATACTGCATTTTATCTCCTTAAAGACCAAGTTTTATGTACAACTTTTTTTTTTTTTTTTTTTTTTATCCATATCTTAGAAAAATCGAACGTTACACTAGCTCTATCCCCAGGAATGCAGTTCTCCTAACAGGCAGCGCTCCTTTTCTCACTCGAGGCCAGTGCAGAAACGTCGTCCTCTGGGTTGTGTGTGTGTGTGTGTGTGTGTGTGTGTGTGTGTGTGTGTGTGTGTGTGTGTGTGTGTGTGTGTGTCTGTGTCTGTGTCTGTGTGTAGAGAGAGAGAGAGAGAGAGAGAGAGAGAGAGAGAGAGAGAGAGAGAGAGAGAGAGAGAGAGAGAGAGAGAGAGAGATGAAGAAACAGAAAGAGATAGATAGAAAGAGAATACCTTTGTGTGCATGCATGCGTGCTTGCATACTCGCAAGCACGCATGCACGCTCTTAAACTTATACACTATCCGGTTGCCTGAATACGTTTCACCGTGTCCCTTCCCGCGTCAAGACAACAAACGAAAGTAAACAAAAACTAAAAAAAAAAAAAAAAATAGCAAAGGAAAATGATTTAGGTCAGATCCCATGGACTATCACGCGGCATCTCGCCTTCCCTTCCCGCCCGCTCCCCCCGCTGCGATCTAGGCCGCGGGAGGTTGCAGGGCGCGCGCCTTTGGGGATTTGGACCTGCTGCCGCGCCGGGGAGAAGCGGGTGTCGCCTCTGTCACTTGCTTCTCCGCGGGGTTGACTTCTCGGAGAGGAGGTCGTGTGCTGTGTATGTTTATATATTTTTTTTACAGGGAGTTTATGTCTTGAGATGTGTTCGCTCCTTATGCTGTTCAAAATTATATTCTCTCTGTCTCTCTCTCTGTCTGTCTGTCTGTCTGTCTGTCTGTTTGTCTCTGTCTTTGTCTCTCTCTCTCTCTCTCTCTCTCTCTCTCTCTCTCTCTCTCTCTCTCTCTCTCTCTCTCTCTCTCTCTCTCTCTCTCTCCCCCTCCCTCCCCCTCCCTCTCTCTCTCCCTCTCTCTCTCTCTCTCTCTCCCCCTCCCTCCCTCCTCCCTCTCTCTCTCCTCCCTCTCTCTCTCTCTCTCTCTCTCTCCTCCCTTCCCTCCCTCTTCCTCTCTTTCTCTGCCCCCCCCCTCTCTCTCTCTCTCTCCTCCTCTCCTCCTCTCCCTCCTCCCTCTTTCTCTCTCTCTCTCCTCTCTCCCCTCTCCTCTCTCTCTCTCTCCTCTTCTCTCTCTCTCTCTCTCTCTCTCTCTCTCTCTCTCTCTCTCTCTCTTCTCTCCTCTCTCTCTCTCTCTCCTCTCTCTCTTCTCTCTCTCTCTCTCTCTCTCTCTCCTCTCTCTCTCTTCTCTCTCTCTCTCTCTCTCTCTCTCTCTCTCTCTCTCTCTCTCTCTCTCTCTCTCTCTCTCTCTCTCTCTCTCTCTCGTTCTCTCTCTTTCTCTCTTTCTCCATCTTTCTTTTTCATTCTCTCTTTCTCCTTCTCTCTTTCTCCTACTCTCTTTCTCCTACTCTCTCTCTCCTTCTCTTTTTCTCCTTCTCTCTCCTTCTCTTTCTCTATACATGTATATACATCCACGCACTAGCAGAATATTTATGTATGCGAATGTATGTTGTGTTAAAAACCGTTTTCTTGCAGTGGTACCGCCTCGGGCTAGTTACTGAACGACGCAATGGTATTTAAGATATGGATTTTGTGTGTAATGGTGATAAAGCGAGTCTCCGGAGGACGTGAACTCACGAGTAAATGTGGCATTTATGAATAAAAGAGCAGCTATGAAACAAAAGGAACAAATGACAAGAAAAGAAAAGAAAATGTTTACTTGTTTCGTGACTGCAGATCTTCTTGCAGGATTCATAATTCTTTACTTAATAGGCATTCGTTGTCTGGGAGGCCTATGCTTAAGTCACCGGAACAAACATACTTGCGTGATGCATCCCCCGCCTTTCCCCTTCCCGTCATAGCCCTGCCCCCTCTTTCCTCATTCTCCTCCTCCCTCTTTGCTCTTCTCGCTTCTCTGCTTCTCTCTCCCGCCTCTTCATCTTTCTTTTCCCCC
>NC_051392.1:27805264-27815264 GCF_015228065.2 Penaeus monodon | reverse complement strand
GGACGGCAGATAGTTGTATTCTGTCATGCTGTACTTGCAAGGGTTAGCTTTATGTTCTTTTGAGGCTTTGCATGCTCTGTCGGACTAATCCTGCTCCTTTTACATCTGCATGCTCTTGAATAGTAATTGCAGTAGCTCTTAATTGTTATAAATTTTCGTATATAATAGTCATACAGTAAACACATTATTAGATGAAGTATTTATGTGTATTCAATAGATGCTTTGGGTCTTCATAGCGAATTTATATATGCCATTTTGTCATTGCATGTTGAACATTGAGAGATGGCGCTGAGGCCTTGCACCAGTAGGAGACTTTCGGTGTGCTGGGGACACTTGCATGCTTTTCACTCCACATCTTCAGTGGCTGACAGGTTGGTCCTTCCTTGGCAGACCCGAGGAAACCCCCTATGACCCCTTCTCGGCAGCAGAACTGCAGATGCAAGCGCTGATGGGGCCCGCCACCTCGTCCCCGTCCCCCTCCAAGAAGAGCTCTGGCCTCGGGGCGATGGGGCTCGGGATGGGGGTGTCCCTGGCGGACTCCGTCAGGACGGAGGGCACTGGGAGGGAGTCGCCTGACTTTGAGTTCAGCCTCGGTCTCTTCGAGGACGAGAAGGAGGGTCGCCTTTCTAGGGAGAAATCTCCGGAACATGGGTTGTTGAGTTCAAGTGTAGGAAATGGGTATTCGTCCGTGAGCAATGGGTTGTCTGGGCGAGATTATTTACCCAAAGGGATTGGTTCACCCTCTCCGAGGAGGGCTAATGAGGGCAGATGGTCTTGGGAGAATTCAAGTAACGCGTCTCCAGAGCGAACATCGCTTGGGCTTACATCTTCATTGTTCAGGAAACCATCGTGGTCATCATCACCCAGGGAAACCTTAGCTGACACCCCGACACGTGAATCACCTTCATGGTCTTCACTCATGCAGAAGTCTGCCACGAAAGACGGTCACAATTGGTCATCATCCACACGGGAATCGCCCTCCCGAGACACACGCAGTTGGTCCTCGCCTGCTAGGGATAGTAACCATCAGGATAGTCAGTCGTATGGTAGTCACAGATGGTCATCGCCTTCTCGTAGCAGTCCTTCGAGAGATGACGCAAATCTGGATAGTAAGTCACTTAATAATCATAGATTGTCTTCGCCATCTCGCAGTAGCCCATTAAGGGAAAATAGTAATCAAGACAATCATTCAAATAGTCATAGATGGTCGTCTCTCAGTCCGGCAAGGGACACTTTGGATCAAGACACACAGTCCCTTGGTAGTAATAGGTGGTCGTCCCCTTCCCGAAGTAGCCCCACAAGGACGACCAGTGCGTTAGACTCCAGCCAGAGGGCGTCAACTGCACGTGATGTAGAGGGCTCATCTTCCCATGGTAGTTATAATCGGTCTCCATCTCGGGACAGCAATAATACAACATCGTTATCCACGCTTGATGTAGACAGATGGTCCTCCCCAACCCGAGACACCCCCACCCCCGCCACCCACTCATCCCCCAGGACAACGGTCAAGAGGTATGTTTTCCGTCTTATGGGTATCAGTCCTTCACTTAATGTGGGTACCACATAAAACAGGTACTGTAGTTATTTTTTTATACTCCTATGCACAGAATGCTGCTTTATAGTCACATGTCTTTGTCCATTAGTTATTCTGTATATATTCGGCTATATTTGAAATATAGTTACTTGCCTTTTAGGGTAGAGGAAAATTAGCTCAACATTAATTTTTATCTCTTAACCTTTACCTGTAGTACAAGACAAAATTACAGACCCCGATTGGTCCTCTTGAATACACATTAAGATCGATAATACTGCATACAGACGCTACAAAAAAGGCCAGTATGTCTTATTGTTGATCTCATGACAGATGGAGAGACACAGGGAACAGCGAAACGTCTTCGGGCTGGAGTGCGGATGCCTCCAGCGGCCTGGGGACCCACAGCAGCACATACAATCGGTACTTGAGCGGCTCCTCCACGAGCTCGTCGGCCAATCCAAGGGGGCTCTTATCATCAATGGATTCGGCTGGGCTCTCTGGCCGAGCCTCTTATAGTGACAGCATAAGCAAGTCTTCAGGTTTTGAGACTTATAGAGCAAATAGTACTTCCAATGACTGCAGTCCAGACCCTGATAAGAAATCATTTGATAGGTATGTATTACAGAAAAGCGTTGCGGATTTGATTAGCATTTAGATGTTAGATATATGAAACGGAGATTTTTACCTATATATTGAATTATTGTATTGTATTGTTAATGTTACCTTTCTTTTCAAAGATGGAATCGAGTTTTTGTACCTTCATAATCTTTAGTTTTTATTTGAACGTCTATGTACACATAAAATGTCTACCAAATAAGTCCAAATGTAATATAGAATTAACCTTGAAGTAACGAAATTATTTTACCGCCTCAATAGAGCATTATAAACTGCCTCTCTCTTCAGTCATCGTACAACACCCACTAAACCTTATAAACTGCCTCTCTCTTCAGTCATCGTACAACACCCACTAAACCTGTGATGTCTTTTCCAGCGAGAACGATGCCCAGATGCGGGTGTCGAGTGGGTCTTCGTCGGATTCCTCCTTGCCGCCGCTGTCGTCCCCGTCCAGCTCCGCGTCCCCGGCTGGCATGGGCAAGGCAGACAGTGCGTCGTCGTCCATGGGAATGCCAAGGTTCTGCCACGAGTGCGGCCACAAGTATCCGGTCCTCATGGCGAAGTTCTGCTGCCAGTGCGGATCTAGGCGAATTAGTGGGGACAAGTAACAGGGATTGAGACATCAACATATACATCAAATATCATGATGTTCATTCGTCATTCATAACTTCCATTTGTCATATTCCATGCAGTTTACATGTTGTCATACACGAAAACAGCATTTTCCCATCCATTGTGTTATTTCAGCTCAAAGTGCAGGTAATATAATATCAAAATGAGTTTGGTTGCTGCAAACAGTTATTGTAACCTAAAAGTCTACTTGCAATCGCGATATACAAGTGGTTTTACACTGTCATTCTCTAAGTACTTTGCTTTGCTAAGTTATTTCCATTAAATGCCCAAATTAGATCATTCATCTTCATTTCATAAGAAATATTCATGACATATGGTTGTCTGTGTGGGATCTATCACTTTCGTCATAAAGGAAAATGTATGAATATAAGTATCTGAACTTTTAATTTTTCCATTACTAATACGTTTTTGTATAAAAAGCAGGTGACATTAAGTTCTTTTTTGGCCTAACATTTATCATCAATAACCATGTATAAGATAAGTAAACTTCGAAATAAATAAAACTTGATTTTGATACGTTCATGCCATTATGCTTTAAGAAAAGCTTTTGGTAGTTCTAAGAAGCTAGCTTCTGCTGCACTGCCGTCTGTAGTTCAGGTCATATTGGTTAAGAAAAATATTGAAGGAATTATTGCAGACTAAAACCTCTGGCTTGTCTGTAGTCAGTAGAGCTAAGACACTCAATTATAATAACACTGTTATTATATAATATGTATGGTAAACCAGATCCCTCTATTTGTTTATGCAGTAATATATATATAATTGCAGGTCGTGCACACACACACACACACACACACACACACACACACACACACACACACACACACACACACACACACACACACACACACACACACACACACACACACACACACACACACACACACACACACACACACACACACACACACACACACACAGGTATCTATATAAAAGGTTATGAAATATTTCTTAGATTTTTTTTGTCATGAATTCCATGACAACAGCATTAACTGAAATATTTTTCATTAATTTATCATACAAAATCTCAAAAGCTCTATCCTGCTGACAAGAGGAGGGTTTCTCTGCAGAAATGACAGCCTTTGTTATTATTATCAGCACGGTAATCGGAAGATTGTGCAAGTACATTTTGAAATGATTGTTTTAGTAAATATCCGTGGATATTCGGATACGTTGAGATTTACGTCTTAAAATGTCAGTGATGGTCGTTGCATATTTTCTATTAGTATCTTAATTTTGCAGTGCTTTTTTGATAAAAGAAATCATGAAACAACCACCTGAGTCAAATAATCCATTATGGTGCTTTTATCTCTTCTGTTTTTCGCGTAAACTATTTGTTCATTTGCTGCATATGGCAGATGAACATTTATATTTTAACCCAAAGATAACAGTATCACTGAGTTCTACTTTCTTTTTTCTCATGATGAGATGCAGATAACTGTATCATATTGTACAGAATTTTATATCTTTGATCTGTCTAGCCAGCTCACATAATATGCATATATTACATACTGGCTTGTAGTTCTTCCAGATGTATTGCAGGCTGTAGTACTGGGCAGTATTCGTGCCTCTGCTAATAAAACGTTTTTACGTAGAACTAAATGTTGTTTGAATGACCACTACATGCAAGACATACCTTTATTTTTCACTCAGAAATACAAGAACCCCCAGTTAAGAAAGTTAAAAGTTTTCATCAGCAGTCTTTAACTCGAATCTGAAAGTCTTTAATAAGAACCTTTCGAAATAATTGCCTTTGTTAGACATTTTACTGCTGAGTCGATCTGTCCTTGGAAATGTGCTGTGGATGACTTTGGGAAGAGACATGCATTCTTAATTCAGAAAAAATAAGAACTATGTGAAATTTTGAAATAGAAAAGCTATCAATTAATTCTTAGCAATTTTCAAGTTAGGGTAACGTAAAATGATGCATTGTCATTATTATCATTACTGCTATTGGTATTACATCTATAGTCATTATTGCCGCTATTATTATTGCTATTATTATAATTTTTATTGTTGTCATTATTAATATTGTTATTATTATTATCACTGTTATCTTTATTATTATTATTATTATTATTATTATTATTATTATTATTATTATTACTATTATTATTGTTGTTATCATTATTATTATTATTATTATTATTATTATTATTATCATCATCATTATCATTATTACTGGCATTACTGTTATTGTTATTATCATTATTGTTATTGCTATTAGAAAGAAAGTGCGGCCAACATGATAATATCCACAGGTAAAGAGGGATGGGCTATTTGCAGGCTAAGAATAAGTAGTGAATGATAGGTCTGTTGCGGCTAATTAAAACCGTAATTGGCGAGTTTGTTGTACTTATCATAATCCCTAAAACACAGTAAAAGAAGGAATTCAAGTAGTTTTATTTTTCATTTAATAAAGAAGGCTCCGTAACTCAGAGGAAAGACAACATTCAAATAATCTCTTTCGCTAATCCATTATCAAGGCTCCGTAGCTCAGAGGTAACGTCTCTGCCTCGGAGGCCGACGGCCGTGAGTTCGATCCTCGCGAAGCCAAGTGTGAGAGGTTCACGCGTAGGCGCCGTTGGCAACATTTTTTTTCTTCCCATCACTATTCGCAAAGCGCCATATTTAAGATTTTCTGCGTTTTAAAATCAAGCCGCTATAAAAGTTAGTAGTTGACAAGTTAGTAAATGTTTGCAAATGCAAGATTACCTTCCTAGTTTGGAAGTTATTTTTATGTTCTGCTCATAACAGTATTATTTTTGTCAATATTCTAAGTTTGATTCTTTACATGAAGCCAACTGTTGACAACATACCGATCTTATCCCATATATTGCATGACATGTTGTCTGTCTGCATAACCGCCGGCCTGGGTGACCTTTGACCTCGAGAGGGACCTTTTCTCTCGTGAATAAGTCGCCCGGCGCCGGGCATGAGCGAGGGCACTGGGCGGACTCCTACGACGTCGACATGGAAGACGATACCGATGAGACACGAAATGGAAAACAGAAAGAAAAAAGACTGAAAATGTTCAGGAGAAAACATGCGGAGTCCAACAGAGATCTGATACTTTTTCGGTTCTTCTCCCATAGTCTGGAGAGATGCACACACATTTTACCAGCTTATTGGTAATAAGGCAAATAAAAACTTGAGGGAGAAAGGAGTTGGAGAGAAGACAGAGAGAGAGAGAGAGAGAGAGAGAGAGAGAGAGAGAGAGAGAGAGAGAGAGAGAGAGAGAGAGAGAGAGAGAGAGAGAGAGAGAGAGAGAGAGAGGGAGAGAGAGAGAGAGAGAGAGAGAGAGGGAGAGAGAGAGAAAGAGTTGGAGACAGGGTGTAGGTTGAGAAGAAAAGGAAAAGATAAAGGGGGAGGGAGGGGAGAGGAGGCAGAGAGAAACAGAGATAGAGAGAGTGCGGAAATAGAAATCATAATAAGAGAGAAAGTGGAGAGAGACAGTGGGGGAGGGAGGAAAAGAGTTAGACAGTAAGGGAGAAAGAGAGAAAGGAGAAAGAGAGAGGAGAGGAAAGAGAGAGAGAGAGCGCGAGAGAAAGGTTACCACCAAAAGAAAAGAACCTGATATCGTTGTACATTATGTAGGCACATTATATTACTTCGTACTTATTAATAAGACATATGCCGTGGAAAAATGGCGGGGCTAGGATTGCAGCTTAGTCTTTGTGGATGAAACTAGAAAAAAAAACGTTATTTAAGGAAGTGCCACCATCCGTGGTAGGTTAATTGAGGTGAAAGAGAGAGAGTAGGAGTTACGGCGCTTTTTGTAGTCTGTTGGCGTTTATTAATTTGATATATTTACTCATTTACATATACCATTCACTTTTCTATGAATAGTTGATTCATAATACTTAGTGTTCTATAGACAAAATCGTCTTCTGCTACTGAAATAGTTACATTTTAACAGAATGCATCATTGTTTATTGCAATGAACTGCTACTCTAAAGTCCATCATATCAGATGATACAGCGTGCAAATACGCAGTGCCTAATTTAGAAATATATTTCCCTTTGAAACAACAAATAAAGAGGTCAGTGCAAAACTCCTCGGTATAAACCATAATTTCACTATAAAAAGTTCAGAGAGCGAGGGGAGAATGGAATTAAAGGCGAGTCTGCTGCCGTAAATAATATTAATGATAACAACAGCAATTTCCCATTCGGTATTCATGGCGATTTGATGATGATGACAATGACGATGATTATTATGATATGATAAAAATTACCCTCTGGGGTGCATTTTTCCTTCTTTCTTTCTTTTTTCTTTGTCATAAAAAGACACTCATAGGCGTCGATCACGATGGTAACCTTCACCGTCTCTCTCGCGACGTCTCTCAGCCACTTTCCGAAAGCGCTGAAGTCTGTTCCGGAGTTTCCTGTGAGCATTACCAAGAAGGCACAGACCAACAGCGAAATCCCCTGTGCTTTTATTTTACCAATCACCTTCTCTCGTGGTAGTTTATAGAAGTAAAACAAATCTTAAAATGTGTTTAATATTTTAAAAAAGATCAGTGACTATAGTTAATAAAGGAACCGTGATAAGAGATCCACTATAAATGTGTAAAATACTTGATAAGAGAATAGAGAACGAAATTAAGATTATTAAGATTTGAGGATTCAAGTACATTAATTGTCGTCCTCAACAAGTAACAAGGTAACTGGGGTTCAATAAGTATCAAACTTTGATGAGATGAGGTTGAAAAAACAATCCTCGCCCTCCGACCTCGTATATTCAGACCCGGTCTCACAGACGCCGAGACTTTCTGCTTAAACTTAACCCCTTTGCTCATTTACAAAGTTATTATTCTCTCATTTTCTACCACACGTATTCAGATCATGTCCTTCTGGCTTCACCCTTGTACCTTCTACAATGATTTCTTTTCTTTCAGGCACCCTCTTCAGTCGTGCCAAGGCCTTCTGGCACTTTCTTTTATTTCAGACTTTCAGTTAATGTTCCCGTTGTATTTCTGCACATTAGCGTTTCATACTGCATGCGCACATCTTCCCTTCCTCCTCCCCAAATGTTCTCTCTCACGCGCGTGTGTATGTGAGTGTATTTCGCCCATTGAAAGCTATACACTGTTCACAACTTCACCAAATATCTACTTTATTTTCATAATAAAAGTTTGGTTTTAACAATACTTAAGATTATGGGTCGATTCATCGTTTTGCGAAGAAACGCGACACCGTCACCAGCTCCTTTTCTTCTTGTAAATCTTCCCTCTCCTTCTGTGTGTGTGTGTGTGTGTGTGTGTGTGTGTGTGTGTGTGTGTGTGTGTGTGTGTGTGTGTGTGTACATACATCTCTCTCTCTCTCTCTCTATCTCTCTCTCTCTCTCTCTCTCTCTCTCTCTCTCTCTCTCTCTCTCTCTCTCTCTCTCTCTCTCTCTCTCTCTCTCTCAATTAATCTATCTATCTATCTATCTATCTATCTATATATAGTTGTTCATATATATATATATATATATATATATATATATATATACACATATATATATATATATATATGTACATATATATTGATGTTATATATATAGATATATATATACATATATTTATATATATATTTCTATATATACATATATATATATATATATATATATATATATATATATATATATATATATATGTGAGTGTGTGTGTGTGTGTGTGTGTGTACATACACACATCTCTCTCTCTCTCTCTCTCTCTCTCTCTCTCTCTCTCTATCTATCTATCTATCTATCTACCTATCTATTGATCTATCTATATATATATTTATTAATCTTACTGCCTAATCTAATAAAAAATACGAAAGAGAGTTAGACTTAAAAAGTGAATATGTTTCTCAAGAACAAGAGAGCGATCGGGAAAGAATTCCAGATTTCAGTTAGAATCTCTTTTTTTTCCTTCACAATTTTCTTAACGCAGCGGCATCGCCTTCAACCCCCCGAGGTCAGAGGTCACTCAGGATTGCAGCCTTGCAGACAGACAGCAACATGCCACTTGATTCGCAATGGAATGAAGTCGGGGATGGTTGGTCGAATCGGTGGTTGTCTTCTCCTGTTTATTAAGGAATGAATTGCAGAAATAAATGATAATTGTTTAGGATAATCCTATATGAAACAGAAACATTATGCGATGGAACTTGCAACATTTTGATTCCTAATTACTAAAAGATTCGTCGTTTTCATAATTTGTTTCCCTAACTTTTTCTTTCTTCCTGTTTATTTTTTCCCGTTTTTTCGTAATATCATGATTTTATTTTCCTCTTTCCCATCATCTCCTTTCTCTATTCTGTCTCCTTCATCGTCTTCATCTTCCTTTTCTGTCTCTTTCTTTTTTTTATTTCACTATTCTACTCTATTTTTTCTTCTTCTGCTCTTTTCCGTCTTCTTCTTGTTCCCCTTCTTCTTCTTTTCCTTCATTTTCTTCTCCGTTTTTTTTTTTTTGCCTACTCTTTATTCTGTTATTTTATTCTTCTCCATCTTCGTCTGTTTTTTACTATTCCTGCTCCTTGTTCGTCTCCGTCTTTTCTTCTTCATTTTTTCTTCATCTTTCTGTTCCATCTTTTCCTTCTTTCATCTTTTCCGCTTCCTCCTCTTCCTCCTCTTCTACATTTCCTCCACGTTTCTCTTCTCCCTTTCGTTCTTCTCTTCATCTTTTCTTTGTCCTCTTCTTCTTCTCCTTCTTTGTTCATTTTATTTCTTCTCACTTTTCTTTTTTTTTCTTCATCTTTCCATCTTTTCATCTCCATCTTTATCTGTTCTTTCTATTCCTTCTCTTTCTTTTCCTTCCCCTTTCCTTGTTCTCTCCTTCCTCTTCCTCTTCTCCATCTTTGACTGTTATTTCTCCCTTCTCCTCTCCATTTCTTCTCCTTTTTATTCTTTACCTGTTCCTTTTCTTCCTTATCCTCTCCATCTTTTCTTCTTCCTCTTCTTTCATCTTCTTTTTTCTCAAATTTCTTGAAAAGTAAGTTATTTCTAAGGTTTGGTCGTATTTGCAGCCGCACGGATCACTATCGATTAGCTTTGAGAAACGAGATATTAAGTGATCGGAGTTCAATGGCATGATCATTAGCTGTCCAGAAATAATATTATTTATAAGTGATGATGATGATGATGATGATGATGATGATGATGATGATGATGATGATGATGATGATGATGATGATGATGATGATGATGATGATGATGATGGTGATGATGATGATGGTGATGATGATGATG
>NC_051392.1:27797764-27800264 GCF_015228065.2 Penaeus monodon | reverse complement strand
TATGTTCAAACTTGTCAATTAAATTCCAGGACTTACTAAAGAAAATTCATGGAAAAAAAACACACAACACTACAGGAAGAGAAGAATTTAGAAAAGAGAGCGAAAAAAGGTGTTGTCAACGGCGCCTGCGCGTGAACCTCTCACGCTTGGCTTCGCGAGGATCGAACTCACGGCCGTCGGCCTCCGAGGCAGAGACGTTACCTCTGAGCCACGGAGCCTTGATGTTATAAGTGCAAAAGGAGACTATTTAAATGATGGTGGTGTTGATAATGATGATGAAAAGAGTATTGATAATAATGATAATGATAATGATAATGATAATGATAATGATCATGGTCATGATCATGATGATAATAATAATCATTATAATTATAATAATAATAAAGATAATAATAATAGATATGATAATGTTAACAATGATGAAGACAACGACGACGACGATGAAGATGATGATGATCATTGTAATAATAATTAAGATGATCGTAATAATAATGATAGTAATAATAATAATAATAATAATAATAATAATAATAATAATAATAATAATGACGGTATTAATGAAATTATAATAATTATAACACGAGTAATAACACCAACAGGAATAATAATGATAATGATGATTATGATAATCGTAATAATGATAACGGTTATAATGATAATGATAATAATAACAATAATTATGAAAATTATAATAACAATAACAATGATGGTAATAATAAGAAAAATAATAAACTTCTATTTGTCCTATATATCTCCTAATATGTCAATAGTCAAATTACAAGGGTAAAGGTAACTATCAATACGACACTAACAATAAAAAAATCAGAGGCCGGGGGAGAGATCTTTTTCTCAAAACACGGCAGTTCAAGAATAGTATTTCGGGCTTAACGAAAAAGGGGGTGATCATTCAGACAGCGGAAAGGGTTACACGCGTATACTATTATCTGATACAAGACTGTGTTTGTTACATAATCTCTCTTTTTTGTGTCCCTCTCTCCCTCACTTGTGGTGTCGGGTGTTTTGCTATGTATGCACATCACATCCGCCCTTCATCTCTCTACCCCTTTCTTGCTCTCATTATATGGTTTTCCATATTTACGTAGGCGTTGTTTCGTGTTGCATGTGTAAGTACACACAGAGAGACATCTTCTAAACTGTATTACACACTTAGCATCGTGAATTACTAAGAGATCATAAAACGAAAACATCGCAATAAAGGCAACAGCAGATAAGGAAACTTGGGGCCGTGCTTTAAAAAACTTCGAACTGCGGCGCTTGCACTTTGACGCTCACGAGCTTTTCGAATCCTTACTATAGTACAAGGCAACGCCAGCGCCGCCGTGGCGTTAGTGAACTAAAATATGAAATTGGAGCGAAATTTGATGTTTGTAGACATTTTAAGCTCTGCTCTATGACTTAAAATGCCAATTAATAAGTTCTTAAGGTATAGCTAATCTTATAAAGTGTTACAATTTTGTTAATAAAACACATTAATAATTCACTTACATGCATTTACAATTTAATATTCTCACACATTCACATACTCTCTCTAACATATACAAGTATTCATGCGCACACACAATATTTTGTAAACACAGTATTCATGTCTGCTTTTCCCCTTAACTTTCTCTTCTGCTAATGTTACCATTTACTTCCCCTCCATTTGATGATTACTGTCTTTTTTCACTGTCATTTTAATAATTACTAATATTACTTCTACATGTCCATTTGTAAGAATACTACTACTACTACTACTACTGCTGCTGCTGCTGCTACTTCTACTACTATTTTTACTATTGGTATTATATTACACAACCTTAGGCCTCAAGCACCTTCTTGAGAACCCTTGCAGGACATCTTTCTGCAATAGCCTTGTCCACATATTTAAACTAATTCGTTTAATCCCAGTGTATGAATTACAGATAACACACCTAACACTCCTGACACACCACCGTCACCACCGTCGCTTACACCTCCACAATCTCTGGAGTTCAAATCTCCTTCTCAATTATCTCTTATTGCCCGGGACGGCTACGTCGATTATCAGGCAGTCCATTCAGATCCTATTCAGTATAACAATGTCTGGGCGCCTCGCCTTAATTTCAGGACCAGTTTTTACCATGAAATCCCACAAGAACTTAATTTTGTCATTTTCGATTACTGTTTATTTTGTGTTCGTACCATTTCGAAGCGCAATGGAATTCATACTTTTTGCTTAACTCATTGTGCACAACTCTGGCAACGTTGGTATGTTTGACGGAACCCTACGCTATTCTCCTCGACACGGACGCAATTCTCTGCACTTCCCTAGTACTTTCCACCCTTTTCC
The DNA here is from genome assembly GCF_015228065.2 of Penaeus monodon. Lineage (NCBI taxonomy): Eukaryota > Metazoa > Arthropoda > Malacostraca > Decapoda > Penaeidae > Penaeus > Penaeus monodon. Next base: position 27,797,935 of record NC_051392.1, on the reverse strand, counting down.
TGTTGATGTGTATCCAGTCAACAATATCCCTTGGGTGTAATCTCGCTACATGTTTTTTTCCCTGGTTGTACGATCGATGTTTTGCAGTTCTTTTGTCCAGTTCAAAACTCGGGCTCCATTCTGCATCACAGATACAGCTCATGTATTCATCGCACCTATCATATTCCTGCC
>NC_051392.1:27787764-27790264 GCF_015228065.2 Penaeus monodon | reverse complement strand
TGATGCCTATGAGGGACGCGCATGTCATGATGCCTATGAGGGACGTGCATGTCCAAGGCAAAACCGTCTCTAAGGCTGTGCCCTCCTGGCCCTGGCAAGATGCCCGTGTTACCGGCGAGTTGAAGTAGCGGTTAGTGGTTACCTTTATTTCTAGGAAGACTTGCGTGTCGAGATTGAAATTCTCTTAGAAATTGAGAAAGAGAAAAAGAGGAAGGGGTTATTCAATGACACATAGCATTTATTAGCATTTATTAGAGCTTACTGAGAAATTTCCTATTATTGATAAGTGACCATTCTGTTTTTTTAATGTCGCGCACTTCAGTAAATACCCTAAGTGACTTCTCTGTTTTTAATTTTTATTATTTTTACAATGCAGTCTTGCAACATCTTGGACGTATCAACAAGCATTTCATCTGAATGGATACCAGAAACTGACGATAAATCTTCAAAGTAAGATATCTATGCAGTTTGCTGAAAGTCAGGTCCATGTTTGCCAGCGGGTATTTTTTTTTTCCTTTGCTAAAGTTGCTACTTCCAGTCCCTGGTGACGGGTGCGGAGCGGGGCATAGACACGCCTTAGGAAGGAGGTCAACCTGACCTCGGCGGGGAAACATTACATGGTGGGCGGCGACCTCGGGGTTACTGGCCGAGGCGGGGTGCTGTCTCGGCCCGGGGGAGGGGGGGAGAGGGAAGAGAAGGGGGACGGGGAGAGGGAGGAGAAGGGGGTAAGGGGAGGGGGAGGGAAGGGAGAAGGGGGAGGGGGAAAGGAAGGAGAAGGGGAAGGGGAAGAGGGAAGAGAAGAGAAAGAGGGGAGGGGAGGAGAAGGGGAGGGGGAGGAGGAGAGAAGAGAGGGAGGAGTACAGGGTAGGGGGAGGGGAAGGGGGGAGAGGGGGAGAGGGGGAGAAGAAGGGTGAGTGGGGAGGGAGAGGGGGTGGAAATGCCGATCGCTGAGGTACTCGGGGAGAGGAAAAGGTGTCTGCGTTTACGTTTGTGGTTCTGTTTGTTTTTTGAGTTTGTCGGCAGTGTTAACTTTCGTTTTTACTTCTCTAATTCTAACCAACATTATTTTCGCAGCATTACGCTAAGGTTGCAATATATACTGTCTGAATATGTTCGTATATATGTATAAATATATCTATAACTGTGCTTGTGCCTAAGCTTGTATAAACATATAAGTCAAAGCATGAAAAGGAAAGAGAAAGCGAAGAAAAACAGAAGAAAGGAAACGAAAATTAAAATGAGAATAGAAATCGAAAGTATTGGGGGGAAAGTCAGGAAGGGACACCAACGGAGGGAAAGACCTCCCTCCCTCCCCTAGTCACCAGCCAACGGAGGGAAAGACCTCCCTCCCTCCCCTAGTCACCAGCCAACGGAGGGAAAGACCTCCCTCCCTCCCTCCCCTAGTCACCAGCCAACGGAGGGAAAGACCTCCCTCCCTCCCCTAGTCACCAGCCAACGGAGGGAAAGACCTCCCTCCCTCCCCTAGTCACCAGCCAACGGAGGGAAAGACCTCCCTCCCTCCCCTAGTCACCAGCCAACGGAGGGAAAGACCTCCCTCCCTCCCCTAGTCACCAGCCAACGGAGGGAAAGACCTCCCTCCCTCCCCTAGTCACCAGCCAACGGAGGGAAAGACCTCCCTCCCTCCCCTAGTCACCAGCCAACGGAGGGAAAGACCTCCCTCCCTCCCTCCCTAGTCACCAGCCAACGGAGGGAAAGACCTCCCTCCCTCCCTCCCCTAGTCACCAGCCAACGGAGGGAAAGACCTCCCTCCCTCCCCTAGTCACCAGCCAACGGAGGGAAAGACCTCCCTCCCTCCCCTAGCACCCGACTTGGGTCTTGGCAAATAGCAAGGAATAAGCGACGAAAAACACAACCCTTGCGCCAGTTGCAAGGACTGACTATAATAATCACAGGTGGTGGAAATTGGGAGGATATTAACATGTCTCAAGTCGATTCCTGGTGGAAGGAAAGGCATTTTGACGCCGTAGAAAAGGTGATTGGCATAATTTTCCTTTTGTTATGTATTATTTAGATTAAATGTAAATATTAGTGATGGTGATATAATGATAATGATAATATCGATGATAATGGTGATATACTGTTATCACTTCTACGATAGATATGACAATATTGACAGTAAATGTGAAATTTACAATTATGATGAGGATAATAATACTTCAGTTGCTACTGCTAATGCTGGTAGTACTATTATAATAATTGAATAATAGTGATGATAATAAGGATGATTATTACAGCAATGATGGCAGTTCCCCCGGTTAAGCTAAAAAAAATCGTGTAATTTGCTTTAAAATATAGGAAGTTGTATTTTCGTGCGAGCTTATTCTTCGCAAAGATTGCATTACAATAATAATTACATATGATGTATTTCCTTTGTGGCATTGAGCCCTCGCGAGCTCTCTTAACTGCCATGGTTCTGTTGCATTGCATTAGACCAAGAGAAGGTTAGGGTGCAATGTGTTGTTTATAATGTATGAATGTA
>NC_051392.1:27740264-27760264 GCF_015228065.2 Penaeus monodon | reverse complement strand
CGCCGTGGCACCTAGGTTGCCGAGGGTCACCACCCGCAGAGGGACGAAAGGAACTGAAGAGGAGTTTATCATACATGATATACGGAAGGCCACTGGAACTTAGAGGTGCAGAACTAGAGTTCCCTCTCTGATGTGATACAGCCTTAGGGTGGCTGTATTCGCATTATGGAAGAAAAAGGGTTCCAAACAATGATGCCTATCTTGTAGGTAGAAGCGCAGCCCCTCTGGTCTCTCCCCAGGGGTTCACATCTACTCACGTGTTTGCCGTGCGTGGCATCCCAGTGCGCTGTGGAGACGGGAGTCCTGGAGGTTGAGTGATGCTGTGCATGAGTACGCCCTGCGGCTAGCAACACGCCTCTTTGGTCCTTTTTCCAGCAAGACGGGTGGTCTGATCTCGGCCCGGTCAGATCAATCGGCTGGTCTCCTTCGGGAGGCTAGGGTCAAGCAGTCAATGTTGCTGTTGGCACTCACACTGGTCCCGTGAGTGGCGGTACAACGGCCATTGGCTGCGTATATCCTCTCACCACCCCTGTGGCTGTTAGACATTAGTTCTAACATACAGCTTCCCCTTGTTGGACTCGGTGGTGGGTGGGGGCGTGAGAGAATGAAACAACTGCTTGGTTTATGACAAACATTTCAACCCCCCCCACAACAAAGAGAATTAAATGTTGATGAACCATACAAGGCCCAGACTACGGCAGTCACGCTGAACCCACATGTGGCTTCCAGTGGCAAGCGAAAATGCAAAGCACAGGTTGACTCTGCTGCTAAGATGGACACAACATCAGCCAAAAACATGTCTGTCCACGAGATTGTCCAGCAGATGGACTCTCGTGCTGGCATCTCCAGGCCAGCAGCTAAATTAGGGAGAGCTCTGAGTAACCCTCAGACGTCCTCCCTGAGCGAGATGGGGGCACAAGCTGAACCAGCCGAAACAACTGCTGCTCCCACGACCGCCGCCCACAATTTAAGCCGAAAGGGCGGCCCGAAACGACCCAAGCCAGAGACAGACACTGAGGGTGAGTCTGGACCCCCTAGGCGTTTCCCACAGTTCAAGGTTCCCTCTAAAGCTGAGGCTTCGACAATGCTTATACTGGTAAGAGCATTGGAGAACCAACGAAAAATCCGGCTGTCAGTCCGGGTTGCCCAGAGACCAGGGCATGATTATCATGCCCAAAGACCAAGCTACCCTGAATTTCCTGCAGGAAACCAAGGAGCTTAATAATGGGAGGAAAGTGTGCCTCTTGCCACTCAATGCCGAAGATAGGAGAGTCAAGATGGTGCTACTTGGCTTCTCACTATCATATAATGTGGATGTGATCACATCACACCCACAGGCCTTGGACGCTAGCCGAATGTCCAAAGGAAAGATCCCAACCAGGCAAGTCCTTGTGACCTTGAAAGGAGCCCCAACCACTAGCCTTGATCTGGGTAACTGGGGCTCCTACAGCTTAAGAACATATGTGCTAGAGCCACTTCGGTGCCACCAAGTGCCAAAGATACGATCACCACCAGGCTTGATGCAATGCCAAGCCTAAATGTGGTGTCTGTAGCAAGGCACACAACACCGAGATATGCCTCAAGGCCACAGGGAAAGCCAGATGTCCCAACTGTGCCAAGGGGCATCACGCCTGGAGATTTGCTTGCTCTGTCAGGAAAGAGGCGGCCCTCATGCGACAAGAGGTTGCTAAAAAGCAACCAGACTTTGTTCCTGCTCCACCAGGCACCCATGTCTGCAGAAAAAGAACCAAAGGAAGAAAGGTTCAAGGAACACTACAAAGGCCTCCCCAAGAGACGATAAGCTCCTCTTTGATGAGGAAGATATGATTCTCCTGTTGACTGCTGTAGTCACTGCAGTAGCAACAGCCTTAGAGAGATCCAGTGAGGAGGCGGAGAAGGCAGTCACGGTCGCCATGACGGCAACGACCCAGACTGTCGCAGTCCTGAAAGGGAGGAAGCTGAATGCAGCCTCACCCTCACCTCCCCACCCCAACCCTGGCCACGCCCTCACAGACAGAGCCAGAACAGGCTGAATCTGTGCAGCCAGTGCCAGAGCAAGCTGACCTTACTCAGGTAAAGTCAGCAAATAGAAAAGATTCACAGATAAAGCCAGAAGTGAGAAAAGCCAAACTCACGAAAGTCAGAGCTACCCAAGAAACTCCACCTCCCAGTGGACCCACGGTCAGCCTGACAACAGATGAAGATCCCTCAACCAGTGAGGACTTCACAATGGAGTTATCAGACTCCGACTTTGAAGCTGAATATAAAGACGTCTCTGAGGTAACTATCACCAAATAACATCATGACACACAATCTAAGCATACTACAGTGGAACATCTATGGCTTCAATACAAAGAATGCTATCCTCCACGCAATAGTGCGATCAAGGAACATTGATGTCATGCTCCAGGAGACATTAATAGGCTATCATGTCTTCATGCTGCCAAGCATAGCTGGCAAAAGAGGCTTGATCACCCTGGTCAGAGCAACAATCCCTTGCTCCGCAATAGCTGATGCACCGCACTGTGGAGAGGATGTTGAATCTCTTGCTGTTGAGATTCACCTGGCTGGGGGCCCCCTCAAACTGTATAATGTGTACAGCAAGCCAAGCTGTAGGAGCTTAGACATCAGCCAGGTCTATGCTACTGCAGCACAAGACCGAGTGATCATAGGGGGAGACTTCAATGCAGGCCATCACATAGCCAACGTGCTTGAGACTTTCCCCGAGATCGCTCTTCTCAACAGCCAAGAGCCAACACATGTCAGATGAGGGGTCCTAGACCTCACCATGGCCACTGCGGCTTTGGTGGAGAGAATTAGATGGTGTGTCACAGGTGACCATTATGGCACTGTTACTACCCTCATGGATGCTGGCCCAGCCCAAATGCCACAACCAATGGTTCAGGAGTTACAAGGATGCCTGGTACTTTAATGACGAGATTAAGGAAGTCAACCACCGAGTGAACAATAGAGAAAACATTTCCGAAGGCAAAGAACCCTTGACAGCCTAGCCCTTCTAAGGGAAGCAGTCAGGGATGGCAAGGAAACTGCCAACAGAGTCTGGCAGGAAAAGTTGCTGGAATGCTGGAGTCCTTTGACCACCGAACCACCCTTACAGAGCTGTGGCAACGGGTCAGGCGAACTACTAGCCGCACAGCCCCGAGGTGCACACACCACGACCCTCAAGCAGAAGCAAACAGACTGGTGCAGGAGTTCTCTGCGAGAGCAAGCAGCAACAGTCTGCCAGCTGAACTGGGGGCAAAGCAAGAACACCTGCAACCAGGTAGACTTGCTCTCATCAGAGAAAGGGCAGCCGAACCCGATAACTCAGCTGTTATCTTCTCTCTGAGAGAACTAAGACAGCCCTGGGTTCTGATGGGATCTCATACTCATCATTTCCCACCTACGTCTGGCAGGTGAGCTTGCATTCCAGCAACTCATCAACAAGTCCTGGGAAACTTCCACTCTACCCCAGAGCTGGAAGAGGGCCATCATAGTTCCCATCCCAAAACCAAAGGAGCTAGGGAAGTACCGCCCTATCTCCCTTCTCAGCTGTCTGGGCAAGACGGCCGAGAGAATGGTACTAAACCGACTCCAATGGAAATTGGGACCCCCACATGAACACCTCCACGGGTTCACAAGGGGCATGAGCACAGCACACAGCATAGCCATGCTTTTGAGCACAGTCAGCACTGTGACTTCTGTGGTAGTATTCCTAGACCTGGAGAAGGCTTTTGAATTAGCAAGTCCTCTTGCTATTCAGGAAAGCCTGATCCAGAAAGGAATCAGAGGAAAGCTTCTGGTTTGGATAGGTGACTATTTCAGGAACAGAACAGCCAAAGTCAGATTCCAAGGTCATCTATCACAGCACATGCCACTAAAAAATGGAACACCTCAGGGTGGGGTCCTCAGTCCAGCCCTTTTCAACACCCTAATGTCCTGCATCATCAACATACAGCTCCCAGTGGGGTGCAAGATCATCTCCTATGCAGAAGACTTTGCAATCATCTCCACTAGAGCACACTGCCTAAGTGAAGCCCAGCGCTGTCTGGACCTTGTATCTGAGGAATGCTGTAGGACAGGACTAAAGATCTCTGCAGCCAAATCCAGAGCCATGGGTCTGAGACTAAATGTTCAAGGCACAAGTCTGAGAATTCAGGGAATGGACTTAGAATGGGTCCTGTACTTTGTTGACCGAACCAAAGCAAGACTGTTTGTCATGAGAGCAATGTACGGGAGACACACAAAAGCCAGACATAAAGTACTAAGATCATTCTATGTATATGCCTTCTGTCTCCCTGATTGCCGTAAAGCCAAAATTAAGAGAAAAATTGAAGATAGTCCAAAATGAAGCTGCCAGGATAATTCTGGGTGCCCCAAGGTGGACGAAGGCCCTCAACCTCCTCATGGAGGCAGACCTTCTCCCCCTGGAATCACGAATTGATCTAATGGCAGCTCAGTTCCTTTCAAAGGTCATCCAAGCCCCCAGGAACACAAACATGAAACAAAAAATAGTCAGACGCCTAGAACAAGACCACGAGCTGTTTGCAAACAACTCCTGGCTATCTCCCACAGCCAGGGTGTTGATACGCTATCAGCTCAAAGAACAACTACTTGCCAAAGGCATGGACTCCCCCCATCCTGACTTTGTTGAAGCCCTACCATGGGCGCCAACCTTGACCGAGTTCTCTGAATTAGACTAGGTTACCACTGCGCATGGCAGATCATACAGACAATTGACCATGAAGAAGGGTGTTGCATGCACTGTGGTGAGCCGAACACCACGTTGGTACATTACTTACAGAATTGTGAATACACACATCTTCTGAGACAAGGACCGCCCACAACGGCCGCCGGGCTGGTAAAGAGATTATGCCGCATGCTTACACCCTGGCGGCAGGAGCGCCTGCTGCCAATTCCACCACCACGGTAAGCATCTTTTGTCAGAGAACAAAATGAGACAGCCATAAATAGCTGACTTAGGCCGGGCCATATATATGAAGGCCCGGGCGCAGCCAGAACTTCGCAAATCTCAAACAACAACAACAGCTCGAAGGTCAGGCATGCATGCTACACACACACATACACACACACACACACACACACACACACACACACACACACACACACACACACACACACACACACACACACACATATATATATATATATATATATATATATATATATATATATATATATATATGTTCTTCTTCTTTTAACGGTAGGTTCATGTCTGAGCCGCCGTGGTCACAGCATGATACTTAATTGTAGTTTTCATGTTGTGATGCTCTTGGAGTGAGTACATGGTAGGGTCCCCAGTTCCTTTCCACGGAGAGTGCCGGTGTTACCTTTTTAGGTAATCATTCTCTCTATTTATCCGGGCTTGGGACCAGCACTTGACTTGGGCTGGCTTGGCCACCCAGTGGCTAGGTAGGCAATCAAGGTGAAGTTCCCTGCCCAAGGGAACAACGCGGCGGTCGGCGACTCGAACCCTCGAACTCAGATTGCCGCCGCGACAGTGTTGAGTCCGACGCTCCAACTACTCGGCCACCGCGGCGTTGACGATCATGGGCTTCCATGATTTTTTCTTAGCAATTTAGAACGGTGGTTTGCCATTGCCTTCCGCCCGGTGTTTTTTTATCGAGTCACCATCTCTATTTACCCGGCACTGACTTGAGCTAGCTTGGCCACCCAGTGGCTAGGCAGGCAATCGAGGTGAAGTTCCTTGCCCAAGGGAACAACGCGCCGGCCGGTGACTCGAACCCTCGAACTCAGATTACCGTCGTGACAGTCTTGAGTCTGACGCTCTAACCATTCGGCCACCGCGGCCCCCCTATATATATATGTATGTGTGTGTATATACACAAACACACACACAAAAAATAGAAGGGTATAAAAAAGGATTATGTATGTGGATTATGTGGGGGAACAGACGGAAGTTAGTGATGAACAGCTTCATTCCTGAGCGTACGTTCACGTGCATGAACCCATAGCTATCTGCTTGATGTGCTGTGTCTGTGCCTAGCCAGGATTTTCTTTCACTAACTGAAGAATTTTCAATATAGCTGCACCTTAGAAAGAAAAAAAAAGAAGAAAAAAAAAACATATATCAGAATCTGAGGTTTTTGAAGCAGCATCTTTACCCCAAATACTTTACCGATGCTATTCGAAGATCAAGTTAAGAAGACGCTCACCCACCGTGGAACTCTACATGGTCGATAGTCCCGCATCCTACTTAGGCTCTGTGAGCCGTATGGGGGTGGCGGCGGGACGGACGGGGTGCACGACCGCCTGTTTGACCACCTGAGAATTCTCACCTTCACAAAGTCGAGCCTATCATGTGAACGGTATTTTGAGTACTTGGAAGGTTAAAATGTATGCAGCACGCGCAGTTGCATTCAATTGTTTGGACACACACACACACACACACATACACACACACACACACACACACACACACACACACACACACACACACACACACACACACACACACACACACACACACACACCTACCTTTCTACATCTCTATCTATATAGATCTATATCTATCTGTCCATCTACATATCTGTTTACTTATTCCTTCCTTCCTATAAACTGTTAAAACGGAAAAGAGAAACGTGAAAAGAGGAGAAACGCGGCCCCACCGTCCGGCCCGACGCGCTGCATGCGAACAGCGCGACCGAAAGAACACGCAAAAACTCGCAACTAATAATGGAATGTTTGCGTGCGCGAGGACGTCTGCTGGAGGTTTCCTTGCCTGTAGAGGTGGTCTTCACCCGGACGAAATACTCTTGCGCTTGCTTCTGTGTATAATTTCGCTTTGTGTCATAAGAGAGCTGCTTGACAGGCCGGAGCCATGAGGGAATTTGCAGACCTTTGTGACTCTGTGGTTCATTACTATCATTACTGTTATTATCATCATTATTATTGTTATCATTACTATTATTAATGTCATTATTACTTATCTCTTTTTTATTACTAATGTTATGACCATTATCATTAATAATAATGATAATAATATTATCATTATCGTTATCATCATTATCATTATCATTATCATTATCATTATCATTATCGTTATCGTCATCGTCATCGTCATCGTCATCGTCATCGTCATCGTCATCGTCATCGTCATCGTCATCGTCATCGTCATCGTCATCGTCATCGTCATCGTCATCGTCATCGTCATCGTCATCGTCATCGTCATCGTCATCGTCATCGTCATCGTCATTACAACTATCGTCATTATTATTATTATTATTATTATTACTATTATTATTATTATCATTATCATAATCATTATCATTATCATTATTGCTATTATCACTATTATTGTTATTATTATTGTTATTAAGATTACTACAATCAATGTTGTTATTGTTGTTAATATCGCTATTATTTTCATTATTATAATTATCATTATCATTGTTATCATTATTATTACTATCATTATCATTGTTATCATTATTATTACCATCATTATTATCATTATCATTATTATTATCATAATTACGGTAATGCAACGTAAATGCCAACCAAGTCACGACCAATATGAAGTGTAACCATCGCCATCAGCTGCCATTCTTACCATCCTCATTCTCAGCACAACGTCTCTGCCTCCAGCTCCCTCGCCATGAAGAAATCTGCCGTCGTGGTGGCCGCCCTGGTCACCCTGCAACTCGCCTCCTGCGGTGAGTTTCTGGGCACAGGGTGGGAGGCGGGGCAAAAAGATGTTGATTTGAGCCAAGGATTGTTGATAGAAACGAAAGAAAGAGAGAGAGAGAGAGGGAGAGAAGGAGAGGGAGGAAGGAGGAAGGGAGACGGAGAGAGAATGAGGAAAGAGAGAGAGAGAGAGAGAGAGGGAGAGAGAGAGAGAGAGAGAGAGAAAGAGAGAGAGAGAGAGAGAGAGAGAGAGAGAGAGAGAGAGAGAGAGGAGAGAGAGAGAGAGAGAGAGAGAGAGAGAAGGAAGGAGGGAAGGAAGATGGAAAGAGGGAGGGAGAGGGAGGGAGAGATAGAGATAGAGAGAGACTGTGTGTGTGTGTGTGTATGTGTGTGGTGTGTGTGTGTGTGTGTGGTGTGAGAGAGAGAGAGAGAGAGAGAGAGAGAGAGAGAGAGAGAGAGAGAGAGAGAGAGAGAGAGAGAGAAGGAAAGGAGGAAGGAGAGGAAAGAGGGAGGGAGAGATAGAGATAGAGAGAGACTGTGTGTGTGTGTGTGTGTGTGTGTGTGAGAGAGAGAGAGAGAGAGAGAGAGAGAGAGAGAGAGAGAGAGAGAGAGAGAGAGAGAGAGAGAGAGAGAGCGTTGATGATGAAAGAAAAATAAAAGGATGAATTAAGAAAACGATTAGTCTTATGGTTCTGCATTTGAGGTGTAACTCGTATTTCATCTATTTCTCATATTGTACCAGTCCATTTTATATGATCGGATGCATCCTGTAGATAAGGATGATATAAATTAAGTAAATAACATGTGAGTAAATGAAAGTAAAATGCCACCTACCTTTCCCCTGTGCATCCTCTCCCTCAGGTACTTTCTACCAGATGATGCTGCGGCTCAACAAGGGCCACAGGAACCTGGTCAAGAACGCCCGCACGGTGTCGTCGCCGAACCAGCTGTGGGCGATCCTCGACCCGCCCGCGGCCCTTGGCTCCCTCTGGAATGAGCCGCTCAACTCGAACCGCATCGTCAGGAGCGCCGAGTTCAAGTGAGGGTTTCCTAGTTTTGCCTCCCGTGTTTTCCTGTCCTCCATTTTCCGTGTTCGTTTCTGTTCAGCTTACTCTTTGTAGAGGCTTCGCGGGCATTTTGCCTTCGTTCGTTTCCTTCCCTCTTTTTCTTCTCACTCCATCGCCTGCGCTTCCTTCTCCACCGGCACTATCCGCCCGTAGGTGACCAGGCAGGGGCTGCATTTCCCTTCCCTCTTTGTCCGGCTTCCCCCTCTCAGGCCACCGCCTCTGCCCTCCTCCTCCTCAGGCTTCCCTCCCGCCAGAGCACTGGTTCCCAGCCTCTCGGCGCTCGCGACCTTTCCCACTCCGCGACCCCCGAATGAATTATGGGATGAAAAAGAACAAAAAAATCTGCAATCTATACAAATTCATTTATCTAAGTGTAATACAATATATTTTGAAGTGATGTGTTCGTCGCATAATCTTCATATGAGTACTCTGCGACCCCCTTGAGAGCTTGTTCAGTAGAGATATAAGCAAGGGGTTTTGCCCTGACAGTTTCCTTCCCTTCGTTTCCACTCTTCGTCCTTTCACTTCAACGCCCTTGCCACACCCCCAACAGCAGGAGATTTTGCCTCCTTTATTCTTCTCCCTTCATTCCCATTCCTCCTCTCACTCCAACACCTCTGCCACCGTACCTTCCTCCCTCCCTCCCTCCCTCCCTCCCTAAGTGCAATACCCCCCCCCCCATCACCATCCGCTCCTCGCATCTTCTTTTCCTCGATCTTCCCTCTTGCACTTGTGTTCTTTGGTCAGCTGACGCCATCACTCTCATATCTGCTCTGTTTACATTCTTCTTTACACTTTACTCAGTGATGCACATACTTGATTTACTTGTGATTTATCTGTGTATGTATAGAGACCTCTTCCTACACGTCCCTCGCTTACTACCTGTTGATTTCCTTAAACGCATTCTTCCGCAGTGACTTCGAGGGCCGTCAGCTCGACGGCGAGCCCGACGTGAGCACGGACGCCCCGGCCGAGCCTGACACGGAGGCGCCGGAAGAAGCCACCGAGGCGCCAGGTGCGTCTCTGGCGACGCAGGATTTCGCTGCCTTATTTGTCTTCTAGTTCTCATCTTATAAAAATCTGTCTGTGGATAGCGTCTCCGTTGTTTAATTATTTTTTGCAACGGCGTTTAGTTTCTTAGATTAATCAAAGCACACACACACACACACACACACACACACACACACACACACACACACACACACACACACACACACACACACACACACACACACACATATATAGATAGCAATATGCTCCAAAGAACCTTAATTATCACGACTTCCTATTAAAGAGCTCAAGTAAGGGAACTACAGTGCCAAACATTTTGCAGGTTTCTTGCTCGTCTGTTTGTCCATTATTAAGCTTCCGTCGCACTAATCCGCTCCTTTGCTCTCGCTCTCATAAGCCCTTACTGGTCCTCTGCCCCGCAGTGGTGTGCGGAGGTGAGGTCCCGACGCTTCTCGAGACCGGCGAGGTAAGAGAGGACAAGCTGCTCATTAACACGACTGTGGAGACTCCCGGCTACGACGGTGAGGGCTACCCGGCAGACCTCGAGTGCATCTGGAACGTCAACGTAAGTACCGAAGATCGATGGCTGAGGTATGGCACACACACATACACACACACACACACACACACACACACACACACACACACACACACACACACACACACACACACACACACACACACACACACACACACACACACACACACACACACACACACACACACACACACACACACACACACACACACACACACACACACACACACACGTATAAATGCGTGTGTCGCTGTTGTTGTTACATTTGCTAGTCATGCATATAATGAGGAATGTGGCATGACTAGCACAGGTTGCGCTTATGCCACCCGGGAAGAGTAACTCGGAAGGTGTTGATGATATCTATCTGGTGGGATAGGATTGTTTTTTTTTTCTTTATTAGACAAAAATCAACTATTTACCTTGGAGGAAGGGCACCGGTAAGGATTTGAAGGGAATCTGGTAGGCTGAGTATGTCGATAAGACATCTGGATGCTTTATATGCGAAGTGGCTACTGCTGAGGTCGTAACTACTGGATACTAGGGCAGTCTAAATTCTCGTGGACCAGAGGCTCTTGTATGATTATGTCCATGCTTGCATCTATGTACATCCACACCCGCAGGTTGAGAGCGGCTGTGCGCTGGGATTCATGACCTGGCAGATAGATTCCGGCTACATCCGCTCGACCAGGGGCTGCTCGGAGGACTTCGTGGAGATGGGCTTTGACGGCGACTACACCGAAAAGTAAGTCTCACTTGGACTCTGTCGCCCTCAACGCAAGAAAGGCGTCGCCTCTTCTACCTCCGAGCGAACGCTGGATGGAAGAGAGGGATGCTTATCCTCATAGGATTTTGAAGTATCTCTTAATCTTTCCCAAAGATGTTTAAATGTTTATGATACAAAGGTATGCCAGAGCTAGTTTCAACTCAGTAAAAGTTCTTTTATACTGCAACTATAAATATAGAACTATTTCCTGATAGATAGATTTCTTTTATGTCTGAAGCCTTGTACGATTTTAGAATTGCTTACTAAAATAAATATCTGCATGCCTATAGCAGTGGTGTCAAACTCATGGCCCAAGGGCCAAATGTGGCCCTCGCTATGGTCATTAATGGCCAGCGGCTTGAGAGAAGAATTGCTAGCCTGTGAAACTATGATGCTCAACAAGTAGAATATGTTTAAGAATTCTGATAAAATTGTACACTAAATTTTAGTCATTACGTAATTGCAAACAGGTCTTTAAGTAACGTACTCATAGGATGCCTGTATGTACATTGTTAGCCCTCAAGATGGCAGCTGAAATGAATATTGGCCCTCGAAGGGTTTGGTTTGACACCTCAAAAGGTGTAGGATAAGGCAATGTAGAGAATATACATTGCTCCTATTTTCTTATTAGTGTGTGTGCGTACACTTAAGTTGATATGAATACAGGCAATTCCTTTCTGTAGCATAATGTACCAAGAACATGTAAGCAGTGCCTGCAAGAAATGTAATAATGATAGCACTTGAGTGACATGTTAATAGTCACAAAAACTCACGATTTTGTCTTCTACTCCTAGGCTCTGCGGGACTATAAATGATAAATCAGGCGCGAAGACTTGGGGTGACCCTCTAAGTACTGAACGCTCTTTGAACATGCGTTTTTTGGCCGGAACGCGCAGGGGAAATGCACGTGGAGGAAAAGGCATCAGGATTTACATCAACGGTAAGTTAACGTAAAATCAACAAGCAAGACCTTCGAGTTCCATTCGTACATTAAACGAATCGTCAACCATAACCTAGTAGCTTAAAAGGCCTCTGTTTACATTCCCATCGCAGGTTTCTGCAATACTTATTCCGACGAGTATCTGGCAGCAGCAGAAGCAGGGGCGGAGACGGCGACGGAGGCGGTGGCGGAGGATGCCACGCAGAGGAGTGATCTGGACTGAGACTTCAACGAGGACAACGCCAAGGACGCAGTCGGGGAAGAGGTTTTCTAACTCGTTCAAGAGATGATCAACCCTTTAGCTTTCGTTGTCCATCTTTGTCAAAAGAAATAGAACTCGAGTCTGTAGATGCATTAAAAGAAAAAAGGCAAATAGGTTTAGTGTTCTTTTATTTATTTATTTATCTATTAATTATTATTATTATTATTATTTTCTTTTTTTATTATTATTATTTTCTTTACAAATAAAATGGAACAGAGGGGTGAGATATATAACAAAGCTTGTCTGGATGTCTGTTCAATGTATCATTTGCTATAAACTGGCCAGACTGCTGCACGCTTCAGATGTGAAAGCAACCCTACATAGACAAAAACGGTGACAGGCTATAATAGTGTTAATCATCCGGAACAGAATTAGATTATCATACCATATCAT
Source organism: Penaeus monodon (assembly GCF_015228065.2). Classification (NCBI taxonomy): domain Eukaryota; kingdom Metazoa; phylum Arthropoda; class Malacostraca; order Decapoda; family Penaeidae; genus Penaeus; species Penaeus monodon. The sequence continues at coordinate 27,747,622 of NC_051392.1, read as the reverse complement.
ACACTCATTGGCATTGACTAGTACCTGCCCTTATAACCTTCAGCAATATACTGTATAAGTGTTATCATGTCTGCAATATAAGGTTGCTCGAATCACGACTTCTTGAGATATTTACGTTATCAAAAAGTTGTTCTAAAATATGGAAATACATGCAAAATCCGCACGCGCGCGCGCACACACACACACACACACACACACACACACACACACACACACACACACACACACACACACACACACACACACACACACACACACACACACTAGGCTTATTTTCATAATTTTAATGATCGCTCTATTGTTGACTCCATTATCTTGTTACAGTTTGGGAACAAGGAATGTACTCAAATGAAAAGATACATTTCAGGAATGTGTGTTATATTCTTATAAAGTGATTGTCTTTAGCAGTTTCTGATACTAACATGGTTCTTAGTAGCTTTAGCAGATGCTTTGATTCAGTATGTTGCAATTTGACTGAGTAAACTGTACTTTAAACTATAGTGATTTTTAGTTTATAATAAAGATATGTTATAAAGGTCCTTTTATTGTTACCTTCGTTATGAAGAGGGTATATAAACTAATTGTATTAAGAGATGCTAGCGATACCAACTTTTTGCTGAAAAAAAACCATATGACATTTTAACATATGTACTGGTTAGTGTTTGAAATTCCCTCTCCCTGGACAAGTATGTTGCCCATCAGCCAAGGAGCGGAGACTTCGGGTAACAGAAGTTTCCACGTACATTGGTAATGAACTAAAGATCTGCTCAGTAGGCTTCAAGTGCTCTCGGAATAGAGTTAATTAATGTCCAATAAACTGAGCTTAACGTCGAGGAAAAGAAGCTTGACTAAAAACTAGTCCATTACCGGTTTTCAAATTCATCCTTTCCGCTAGACTTAACTTTCAACGTTAATCTGTGGACAATTATTGAACACCTAAGTCTAAACGCAAGTAATTTGAATTATGTGTGTTATAGTCCTAAGAATGAGTCACCACACTAGTCACGTGGGGGTTTTTGCTTCAGAGCTTCCAAGGACGAAGTAAGATGACGTCGGACTAACTTTTCCCTTGACAAATCGTATCTGCAATACCTGCTGCATTTGTAGTCGGTGACATTTTCGTCATCGCGGGCACCTGATACTGATAAAGGTATCCTGTGTGGTTATCAACAGTGCTTCTATAATTTCGCAGTTTACCTTTTGATATTCGAGTCATGAACAGTACCCATGTCACATCAAGACAAAGGGAGGCTGAGAGACAAACCTCATGCATCTCCTCTATGAATAATATCACCATAAACTTATTGATACCTTACAAACTATGCCTCCAACTGACCATAATCGAGATGAACATGAAATGTCACGAAATCGAAGCCAGATGCATTTACATTCTATATACATATATTCACATTCGAATTTTCCTCTATAGCTTATTCACTTATATCGCTGTTTCAGAGGCGTAGCTGAGAATTTACCAAGGCCGGTGGTAGGAAAGTGGGTTAATTTTCCGAATATGACAATCGGGTCTTACTTGGCAATATTTATATCATCAGATTTGTTCTCGTGTGGTGAGACAATCTTGATCTGATTTGATAAGTCCCGATAGCAGGGAAGGACATGAAGTAGATCAGGGAAATTATGGGGTAAAAGAGTCTGGAAATAAGAAGAATAGAGAACAGAAATGTGTAAAACAAGCACAAAAATGCTTAAAATCGGATAATGAAACTTTACGGACGTCCCGCCATCTGTGAAAGTCTACGAACCGGAACGCAAACATTCGAAAAACTCTTCGGGAACCAAACCCATCGTCCGATGAAAAACTCTACGGGATTTCACATTCCAGATTCCATATCCCACGTGGTAATCATACATTGCGTCCTAACCAATAAACCAACCTAGCCTTAACCCTGTGGGATTTATAAACTACGATCTATATATTCCCTAGCTAGGGTCTCTGCCCCCTGGACCCACGTGGTATTACATTCGCCTACCCAGGGGCTACGCCCCTGGGCCCCCAGGATAAAACCACATACCTTTATACAGTGAAACACCGAACGTTTCTTCATTTAAGTCTATGGTCACAACTGCTTGGTTTCTAATCACATTTTTCGGCATTTGGGGAACTTGGGTTCAAATATCAGGCTGTGATAGATACTAATGTCTATTTGTTCTTTATATCCACTATAAATGACCCGGAATCGACGCAACACACTTAAAATAAAAAAATTCTCACCGCGTTTCTCAACGAATGGCCTCGCATGGCCTGTCAAATCTCCCGGTGTCTAAATTCCCATGCGCACAAGGTTATTATACAGAATAGCGTAAATAACTGCCAAAACACATAAAAGAAGTATAATAAAACTACTTGATAGATCGCAGTAATGAGTTACGCGTCACATTTGTTTTAGTACTCGCAAGGTAAACCTTAATGGGGACAGAAAGTGAAGGGTCGATCTTCTTTCTTCTCCTGCAACTTTTGCCATAGGCGAAAAGTGGCTTTTCGTCAGGGTAACATACACATGTTTAGTGATAGTAACGACAACAGATGGGCTGCATGGAAAATTTGAAAATGATTTTGAGACACATGATTTGTTTATTTTGGACGCATCTTAAAGTCAACATCAAGTCCTTCATATGATTTAAGTACCAAATCATTAATTATAAGGGAGGCACATGTCCTGCCTTCCCCTGGTCAGGGGCTAAAAGAAACGCAGAATAGTTTACCTTTTCATAATTTTCAGAGAAAACGTAAAATTCACAATGCTCAAAGAAAACAGTAATAATGGAAACCATTTCTCACAACAAACAAAAAGGTCATAATGAAACAGGGACGTCAATTGAGGGAAGGGGCCTGGAGGAGGCATTTCCCCACAAGGCTCTGCTTGCCCGCCCCTGCCAAAGGCCACAACCCCCACGATGTATATTCATGTATGTATACTCACACTCACACACACACTTAATACCTATGTTTACATATGGAACAGGAACAGGAACAAATACAAGAAAAGAGGAACCGAAGTTCGAAGCGACGGCAGAACTATTTGCTGGCTACCTAGCGAAAATGAAATATTAATATGAGAAACTAAAGGTAGGGGGCGTAACCCTTGGCTGATTTTCCACAATTATGGGCGATGCTTGTCATATCAAACCGAGAGAAGTGGGTAAGTCTATCAAAGTAGTTTTTAATTTAGAAGCATCTATTTGGGGATAACTTTTTATAAATTTTATGTAGGCTAATTCTATCTCTTCCGTTTCCCGGGTTCGGATGCCGCGTTTGAAACACGACAACAGAACTGGGGTTCCGGGAGGAGATTGTAAAGAATTCCTTCTCTTGCTGCCTCTCCAACTTTGCATTCATCGTCCTCCCCGCTGTTAAGCCGGGTTGCCGTCGAGTACATTGATTGGCTGAAGGAGTGACCATGTCCGCCTCCCAAGGCATAGCTAGGACCCGTAAAGGTGTGTGCGTTTGTGTTTCCCCGCACCGTCGTCTGAGTTCTTGATCCCATCCCCTTTTACTGGCCATTTTTTTTGTGTCCTGGTAGTGGGTTTGCAGGAGCTGTAAGTTTAGAGGGGTGATGGGATGAGGCCCTCAGGAGTTACTGCAGATGATTTCTGATTTTAATTTTATTGTTTATGTCTATATCCCTATACACACACACACGCACACACACACACACACACACACACACACACACACACACACACACACACACACACACACACACACACACACACACACGCACACGCACGCGCACACGCACACGCACACGCACACGCACACGCACACGCACACGCACACGCACACACACATATATACATATACGCACATATGTACATACTAATACATACAGGTATATACATGTACATATACGCATATAATAGATAACAGAGAAAGTATCTCTTGGTAGGTTTGGTTTAGTTAGGGTTGAGAGAATCAGTGTTCGAGTACATTAGGGGAGAGAGCTCTCCCCCGGCTCGTAGTAAACTACGAGGCCACCATCTATGTTCATTTTCGGTCTCTTCGTGAGTCTCCGAAATTCCTGCGTTGTTTGCGTCTTCGTAGTATTCGAGACGGTCCCAAAGTGGTCAGTCTATGTATTCTTGTGTTTAGTGGTTCCAGGTTATATTATTGATGGAGCATTCTTATAGAGGCGCGAGGGTTGGGCCATCTAACCTCTTTGATCTATAATATAGTGCTAGTATTGAGGAGTGGGAAAGGCATTTATTGGGACCGGTGGGATTCGATTACTGGCCAGACCAAGGCTTTGTATAGATGGGGTTTGGTGTCTTCTGAACACCCTGAGAATCTTCTAAGCTTTGTAAGGATAGTTTTATTTTTTTGTATTCCTTTCTTTGATATGGGAGGCGATTCCCCTGTGATACCCCACTCTGGAGCAGGAATTCATTGCCAACTATTGTGCTTAGCTTTAGACTTCCATTTTTGTCATCAAGAAAATTACTCACTAGTTTTGTTACTGGTGTGGAAAGATTGAGTTGTAGGGGCTGATAGTTTAGCCCTGATTGCCAGACTTTGTCAAATGCTTTTGCAACATTTCTGAAGATGATGACTTTGTTCTTGTTTGCTAAAGCCAGAACAACCTGTCGTACACTACCGCTATTACTGTGGTTGTGCCTCGGCAAGCACGGAAGCCATATTGTCGGGGATTGAACAGATTGTTGTTCTCGAGGTAGTTGCTTAATCTGTTTATTTTTCCTAGAGCTTGCTAGGTATTTCTATGAGAGAGATTGGCCTGAAATTCTCGGTTTTGTTTGGTGTCTTACCACCTTTGGTATGAAGGTTATTAATGTTGTCTTGAATTTTACTAGGAAATGGCCGGGTGCTAGCGATTCGTTGGAAATTAGCTCTAGTCTGTGAATCATTACTGGTGGAAGAGTCATGATTTCTGTTTTTTTATTTTTATTTTGCTAAGGCCTGGTAATTTGTTTTTCAATTCTTTTATGGTATTTATTATCTCCTCAATGGTGACAGGACTGATAAACTCATGTTCTGCTGCCGGATTGTTATGGTTTACTACTGTGAAAAGGTCTTGGTGATTTCCGATGTCTCGCAAAACCTTCATTTCATTTCTTCGGTCGAAACTCACGTTTTTTTTCATCCAAGATTCTATAGATATATTGCCAGTATCTTCGGTGTATGGCCTCTTTTCTGTAGATTGATATTGTTTGTTGCTAAGGTGATCATACACATATGGGCTGTGCTGGGTGTCATTTCCCACGAGAATTTTCAGTTGCTTCCAGAACTCCTTAGGGTCTCTTACATTTGATGCACGTTTGTGGGTAAGTTCTGTCCATTTGTTGTTTGACATTCTTCTATCGATTCTCTTTGTATTTCCCTGTATGTCGTCTGAGTTCCTGATCCCATCCCCTTGTACTGGCCAGTCTTTTGATCTCCTGGTACTGGGTTTGTAGGAACTAAGTTTAGAGAGGTGATGGGATGTGGTCTCTATCTTCGTAGACTCTCCTTCGTAGTTCTTGGATTGTTGTCGCCTATATTTAATTTTTTTTTTCTCAGTCTGCGTTCTTGTAGCAAGGTGATGGGGTTGCAGGTATGATGATTAACTTTGTGGAGATATCCAGAATAATTGGTAGGAGGGCACTTGTGGTGATGTCTCCTGGTGACAGTCTGGTGTTTAGGTGGGCATATCTGTTTGTAAAAACCAGATCAGGAGAGATGGCGGTGTTTTGCCTTATCAGAGTAGGGAAATCAGGGCCCAGGTGTGATAGTCATCCATCTGCCATGGGGTGAATGAGACTATTTCCAACGACGTTATTATTGCCTGTGTTGCCAAGCATTGTGTGTCGGGCGTTTAGGTATGCCATGATGTAGACCGATGTTTGTAGCCTGAAGAGTCATAGGAAGTCTGGGTAATGGAGGTAGGGTTGGCGAGGTGGGAGATATCTAGTGGCTATGGCTATTGGGTCTCTTGTGGTCTCAATTTCTATATCCAGGAATTCTTTCTCAAAATCATCCAAAATTTTGCGTTGCAGTCCCTTGGCATTTCACTTTAATAATTTCTGATCCCTATCACTCTGTGTTTCTGCTGGATCACTTCTGCTGATATTTCGATGGCGCCTGCTTCGAGGGGTGCCTCTATTTTGTTTTCCATATTCATGTATTATTTGCTGGTGAACTGGAATTTTTTGTTTTTATTTCTTTTCCCACCATGTGTTTTCCAAATGTTGCATATATTTTGGGGCCAATAGCAAATTGTTGAGGGTCTGTGTCTGCAGGGTCAGCTGGAATTCCCCCATACAGTATCTTTGTGATTGGTCTACTTTAGGGTGTTTCTATATGTGGTTTTGGAGTAGCCACGGCTACTAGTGGTTGTAGCAAGAGCTACTAGTGTTTGGGTACGACTTGTAAGCTGGGGAGTGTGCTGAGAGACTGTGCCTTCGTTAGGATCCGCACTCTCTGCATCCATGGTAGTGTTGGCTGGCATTGTTTTGGTAATGTGTTTATTTCACATGATGATACTGAATATGGGTACTGATTCAATGACACTGGGAACCTCGACTTCTAGAACGTTAGCTGCTTTGAGGCCTTTTGTGACTTCTGCATAGGTCCCAGGTTTCCCTAGATTGGCAAGGTGTGCGGGTATAAGGATCATGAGGATTTTCTATGAGATGTCGTTAGGAATCTCTATAGCCTGTTGGGCAGATTTAACCTCTTGGAGGACGGCTTGGGCTGCTTCCTTGGCAACTGTGTTATAAGGTTGTTGGGTCTTTTGTGTAATCTTTTTCTGTTTTTCTTTTTCATTTTTTGTATGCCTCCTTTTCTTTGTTTACATTTGCCTGAGAGTGCTCTGTGCGCTTCTCCACTGTTAATGCATTTGGGATTTTGTATGTTGATGCATTCCTTAAATGTGTGTCCAGACTGAGCACATTCACTGCAGACTTTGGTATCTTTGGACAGTTTTTCTTTATATATGCGTATGAATAGCAAGGCATACATGAGGGATGTTGGTGTGTCTTTCTTGTTCGATATTTCTGAGTGGAACAGAGAACCAGAGAAGTCTTAGTTCATTTTCTTTCACTTTGTCTGCCATGGCGATTTTTCGAAATCTTACTGTCGCTATGTTAACTTTTTAATGACAGATGTTGTCAACCTTGGTGAAGGGGCGATTTTTCTATGGTCTGTTTCAGGTCCTCTTCTGTCTGGTCAAGAATTTCGTGGTCTATTCCCTTGAGTACCAGGGTCATTTCGGATCTTTTTTTCATGCGAGAGAACAGGTAATTCCCTCGTCAACAAGGGCATTTTGTGTAGTCTTCATATATGGCGTTGACACATTGGCCTTTTCAATGATGGCTATGTAGCTGCCATTGGCGTCGAGCAGTCC
>NC_051392.1:27712764-27720264 GCF_015228065.2 Penaeus monodon | reverse complement strand
CGCTGCCGCTGGAGTTAATGAGTTATCCTTCCCTTTCCTATTATTTGATTCACAAAGGTCGATGGTGTTCTATATATCACACATATTAGCCCTCTGTATCATCGTACCAGCTGATACAGAGAGCTAAACAGTCTCAATAACTGTTCTAGAAATAGATCACAGGAAGCAAGAAGTGCAACAAGAGGGAAACTTAACCAAAAAACTCCACGGCGAAAACCACGATTTCACGGAACAGATGGTCGGTCAGCAAGAGAACAGAGGTATGGAAGGAATGTGTGCTGGCGTAAAAATAGATAGAATAACTATATAAATAAACGAATAAAAGATGAACTGCCTGGAATAATAGCAAAGGATAAATAAAAAAAAATCACGCAGACGCTGTTGACAGTAATTTATCTTCTCGTTTTTCTTTCTTTTCCAAAGTCCTCTTCCCTGTAGGTACCACTGTCGTTTTTTTCACTTTATCTTCAAAATGTATATGTTTAAAGTATGTGTATATTATATTTAACACACGGTACCACGCAGAAGTATAGTCACAAAAGGAGAAAAGAGATAGGGAAGATGTGTATCAATCCACACATAAAATCACGCAACTCATACAGCACTCAAACACCCATGCATAGGCGAGCAAGGGAGAGAGGGTCAGCAAAAGAGACGAGAGATTATGGAACAGACTTTGTCATATTTCTGTGGCCATTTTAAGAAGTTAACGTCTTCTCGCTGTGTGTAAAGAACCGCCGAGTTTTGTGAAGGCGAGCTGTATCCTCGATTCTGAATAACTTTCACATTCATGAGCAGATTACCTTTATCTGTGTTATGTGACTGGTGACAGATTGACAGAAATGCCACATAATCATCATTGTTGTGAAGGTTTTCTTGTCTGCTGTTGTTGTTATCCTCCTCCTCCTCCTCCTCCTCCTCTTCCTCTTCCTCTTCCTCTTCCTCTTCCTCTTCCTCTCCTCCTCCTCTTCCTCTTCCTCTTCCTCCTCCTCTTCCTCTTCCTCTTCCTCTTCCTCTTCCTCTTCCTCTTCCTCCTCCTCCTCCTCCTCCTCCTCCTCCTCGTCCTCCTCCTCCTTCTCCTCCTCCTCCTGCTCCTCCTCCTCCTCATCATCATCATCATTATCATCATCAGCATCATAAGAGTGGCGCTCGTCACCTCAGCCTCCCGCATCCTCGTAACGACGGCATCTCGTAACTTGTTCGCTTTCCCGCTCTGGGGAGCCACTTTTCAGTGTGCCAGTCGCCGCTTGTCGTTCTCCCACATCTTTGTTATTCTTTCATGTATTTTTACTTTTTCTTTATCTTTAATCACGGGTTTGGAAAGTTTTAGGATTCTTTTAGTTACGCCCTTTTGGTTCCGGTTTTCTCTGTTTTTATTTTGTTTTACTTTCCAGTCATGATATTATTCGTTCATTTATATAATTTACTCCATTTCTATTTTAATGAGAACAAATATTTTTATTGTTATTTCATGAAATGTTACTATATCTTACGTCTTTTTATGATTGTAGAGATGTACGACCGTGACGTCACGGCATGTAACGCTATTTCCCGCGAAATAAACAGTCGGTGCCCGCACTTGGTCCAAGAGAGACTGCATTTCTCTCACCCCACTTTTGATGACTGAACTGTAGCCGGCTTCAGCGAACAACGGAATCCGCCCGGTACTTCAGGGAGACAAAGGTTACGTGTGTCCTGACAGTTATGTTATTTATCAATTAGGAGCTGGACTAACTTAATTTATATAATGATAATCAGTGAAGGTGATCGTAATTTTCATATTACGACCCATTTTCGTACCACCTTATATATTCATTTTTAGTGTTTTATTACTACCTGATTTTATTTCTTTTTTTTTTTTTTTTAGTTTTTACTTTTGGAGAAAGCCGTCTGAAACGATACCTCACTCGCGTATTTCTAGAAGAGAGAGAAGAGAGAGAGAAGCCAAGCGTGAGAGGTTCACGCGCAGGCGCCGTTGGCAGCCTTTTTTTTTAGTCTCTCTTCTTAATTCTTTTCTGCTAGTGTTGTGTGTTTTTTCCACGTATTTTCTTTCGTAAGTTCTGTAATTAGTTTGAACATGTTTGCAAATGCAAAATATACGTTTGAAAGCTACCTTCTAGACTGATATTTATTCAATAAAAAGTGATACGACTTTCGTCAATACTGTTTTTACCATCATTATCATAAGAGGGGGGGGGGGTAGAGAGAGAGATGGAGACAGACCGAGATAGAAAGAGAAACAGACAAACAGAGAGAGAAACAGAGAGAAAGGAAGAGAAAGAACGAAAGACAGAGAGAAAAGGAATTCGAGGAAAAAAAACTGAGCTCATGACGCTGCCGCTGGAGTTAATGAGTTATCCTTCCCTTTCCTATTATTTGATTCACAAAGGTCGATGGTGTTCTATATATCACACATATTAGCCCTCTGTATCATCGTACCAGCTGATACAGAGAGCTAAACAGTCTCAATAACTGTTCTAGAAATAGATCACAGGAAGCAAGAAGTGCAACAAGAGGGAAACTTAACCAAAAAACTCCACGGCGAAAACCACGATTTCACGGAACAGATGGTCGGTCAGCAAGATAACAGAGGTATGGAAGGAATGTGTGCTGGCGTAAAAATAGATAGAATAACTATATAAATAAACGAATAAAAGATGAACTGCCTGGAATAATAGCAAAGGAGAAAAAAAAAAAAAATCACGCAGACGTTGTTGACAGTAATTTATCTTCTCGTTTTTCTTTCTTTTCCAAAGTCCTCTTCCCTGTAGGAACCGCTGTAGTTTTTTTCACTTTATCTTCAAAATGTATATGTTTAAGTATGTGTATATTATATTTAACACACGGTACCACGCAGAAGTATAGTCACAAAAGGAGAAAAGAGATAGGGAAGATGTGTATCGATCCACACATAAAATCACGCAACTCATACAGCACTCAAACACCCATGCAGGCGAGCAAGGGAGAGAGGGTCAGCAAAAGAGACGAGAGATTATGGAACAGACTTTGTCATATTTCTGTGGCCATTTTAAGAAGTTAACGTCTTCTCGCTGTGTGTAAAGAACCGCCGAGTTTTGTGAAGGCGAGCTGTATCCTCGCTTCTGAATAACTTTCACATCCATGATCAGATTACCTTTATCTGTGTTATGTGACTGGTGACAGATTGACAGAAATGCCACATAATCATCATTGTTGTGAAGGTTTTCTTGTCTGCTGTTATCATCATCATCATCATCATCATCATCATCATCATCATAATCATAATCATAATCATAATCATAATCATAATCATAATCATAATCATAATCATAATCATAATCATAATCATCATCATCATCATCATCATCATCATCATCATCATCATCATCATCATCATCATCATCATCATCATCATCATCATCATCAGAGTGGCGCTCCTCACCTCAGCCTCCCGCATCCTCGAAACGACGGCATCTCGCAACCTATTCGCTTTCCCGCTCTGGGGAGCCACTCTTTCGTGTGCCAGTCGCCGCTTGTCGTTCTCCCACATCTTTGTTATTCTTTCATGTATTTTTACTTTTTCTTTATCTTTAATCACGGGTTTGGAAAGTTTTAGGATTCTTTTAGTTACGCCCTTTTCGTTCCGGTTTTCTCTGGTTTCATTTTGTTTTACTTTCCAGTCATGATATTATTCGTTCATTTATATAATTTACTCCATTTCTATTTTAATGAGAACAAATATTTTTATTGTTATTTTATGAAATGTTACTATATCTTACGTCTTTTTATGATTGTAAAGATGTACGACCGTGACGTCACGGCATGTAACGCTATTTCCCGCGAAATAAACAGTCGGTGCCCGCACTTGGTCCAAGAGAGACTGTATTTCTCTCACCCCACTTTTGATGACTGAACTGTAGCCGGCTTCAGCGAACAACGGAGTCCGCCCGGTACTTCAGGGAGACAAAAGTTACGTGTGTCCTGACAGTTATGTTATTTATCAATTAGGAGCTGGGCTAACTTAATTTATATAATGATAATCAGTGAAGGTGATCGTAATTTTCATATTACGACCCATTTTCGTACCACCTCATATATTCATTTTTAGTGTTTTATTACTACCTGATTTTATTTCATTTTTTTTTTTTTAGTTTTTACTTTTGGAGAAAGCCGTCTGAAACGATACCTCACTCACGTATTTCTAGAATTCCTCCTTTACCCGCCACCACTCTCAGGGGTTCTAGGTCTTTCAGGGGAGAACAATTATATACTCAAAATTGCACAAGGCATCCCCCTGGGCTACAGAGCAGCTTACCCTCACAGTCATCACCATCATCACCATCACCATCACCATTACCATCACCATCACCATCACCATCACCACCATCATCATCATCATCACCATCACCATCACCATCACCATCACCATCACCATCACCATCACCATCACCATCACCATCATCATCACCATCACCATCACCATCACCATCACCATCATCATCATCATCATCATCGTCGTCGTCACCATCACCAAAAACCTCGCTTCTCAAGGGCCATAGGTATTAATTGACAAACAGATCCAAGCCTTAGGAATAACAAACTTTACATGAAATAGACAGAAGGAGATAGACAGACAGACAAGAAGAATGAGAGAGGGGAAGGGAGAGAGAGAAAGGAAGAGAATTTTCATTATTGTCATTTTCATCACGTTTTTTTTGGACACGAGACTCTTATCAAGAGAAGCAGACGATTGCCCAGGAGGAGGAGGAGGAGGAGGAGGAGGAGGAGGAGGAGGAGGAGGAGGAGGAGGAGGAGGAGGAGGAGAAAGAGAAGGAGAGAAAGAAAAGAGGAAGGAAATGTATGTGTGTGTATGTATGTATGTATATATATGTGTGTGTGTGTGCGCGCGCTTGTGTGTACATAGGTAAATATATATATATATATATATATATATTTATATATATATATCTATATCTATATCTATCTATCTATCTATCTATCTATCTATCTATATATATATATATATATATATATATATATATATATATATATATATATATATATATATATATATATATATATATATATATATATATATATATATATATATATATATACATACATCCATACATACATGCTACATGGTAACTTAACCCAATCGCCACGTTTGGCAAGAATACATGCCATGCCCACTGTAACACAGGTTTATTTATTGTATTCACACATAGATGGCTCTACAAATGCTTAGTCATCAAGGGGTCACTTATTAGTCCTACCTTTCGCACCTGTTTACCCTTTTCCTTGACTTTTGGAAAGGATCTTTTGCATTATTTCATTGTCTTAAATGTTAACAAGATTTTAATAATACTTTAATAATCATAACATCAATAACAATAATAACAGTATTGATATCAATTGTATTAAAAGGAAAAACGCATTTTCCCGCCAATTCAAGGAATGGGGAAATCAAGATCAGTCAGTAGGGCCTACTGATAGACTCCTTGGAGGCTGAGCACATGTGGAGCCATCTGTATGTAACAAAATTCACAAAAACCTACAAGGGACAGAACATAAATCCGGGGTGATTGGGTTAAAATGAAATAAAATATTAAATAGCGTCTCGAAGACACGATGTGCTCATAGCGACTTGAAAATGGGATAAATTTTTCGACGTTTTTAGTTACTGATCAGAAAAAATAAGTTACAGAACACATTTCGCATAAAAACAGAAAGTGGGACAATAGAATATTCAAATATTTTCAGTTGCATTAAGAGACCAAGGCTCCGTGGCTCAGAGGTACCGTCTCTGCCTCGGAGGCCGACGGCCGTGAGTTCGATCCTCGCGAAGCCAAGCGTGAGAGGTTCACGCGCAGGCGCCGTTGGCAACACTTTTTTCGCTCTTTTTTCTTAATTCTTTTTCTGGTAGTGTTGTGTGTGTTTTCTCCATGTATTTTCTTTTCTATGTTCTGGAATTAAGTTGACAAGTGTGAACATTTTTGCAAATGCAAATTAGATCTTTCAAAGCTACCTTGTAGATCGTTTAAATTACACGACCTTTGTCAATTTTGTTTTTACGATTATTCTATTTTCCTTTATTTTTTTTTCTCGAATCTTCTTTAGATTTCCAGTTCTTTTAGAATAAAATCTGAATAAAGTTTCCTCCTCTTTTCGCTTTTTTTCAAATCTCGTTGTCTGTTGGTGCCTCTGTTGCTTTTATAACAACAAAACTCTTCATATTTTGTGTTTTTGCAATTACATGATATTCTGACAAGGTTATAGATGTTTGTAATCGCATATTATGGTCTGCAAAGCTACCTTCGATTTATTGTTTTTGGTTTCTATTAATAATGTTGCTACTTATGGCAATATCTTTTATGGCCATCTGTTCTCAGTCATAATGATTAAGCATACTAAGTTATTATCTACCGTTCTCTTCTCTGTCTAGACTGAGAGGGAGGGAGAGAGGCAGAGAAAGAGAGGGGGGAGCGAGAAGCGAGGGGGGGGGGTGAAAAATATACAGAAAGAAAGAGAAATTGGGAGGGGGAGTAGTCAGAAAGAAAGAAGAGAGAGAGAGAGAGAGAGAGAGAGAGAGAGAGAGAGAGAGAGAGAGAGAGAGAGAGAGAGAGAGAGAGAGAGAGAGAGAGAGAGAGAGAGAGAGAGAGAAAGAAAAAGAAAGAGAGAAGGGGAGGCAGGCTTTCACTCTCTCTCTCTCTCTGTCTCTCTCTCTGTGATTATCACTATAATTATTATCCTTATTTTGTACTGTTTTTAAATACACAGTGCACACTGCCATTACATGAAGAATGCAAAAGTATTGATGATGATAATGACGGAAGTAGGAAGAGAGTGACGATGATGATAATGATGGTAATAATTGCAATAAAGATGATAACAGTGATGGTAAAAATTCTACTACTAATAGAAGTTGTAAATATAACAGTGATGATAATATTAACAATAATGAAAATATTAATAATTATAATGATAATGATGGTAGCATTTATAACTATAATGATAATCATGATAATGATAATGATAATAATAATAATAATATTAATAGTAATGATAACCCTAACAACAGCAACAATAGTAATAATAATAATAATAATAATAATAATAATAATAATAATAATGATAATAATAATAATAATAATAATATAATAATAATAATGGTAATAATAATAATAACAGCAACAACAATGACTGTAATAATGATAGTAACAATGATAATAAAGATTAGAAAAAGATAAAAAGTGATTTTCCATCTTTTGAGTAACTCTCCTTATATTTTCTTCCCTGTTTTCTGGAATTAAATCAGGAAATGCTCATCAGCTTGTCAATATTTGCAACTGCAAGGTATAGTTTATTGAACTAGAGTATCATCTCGACTGACAGTCATTATTGTGAATTTCGGTTAAGTGTTGTTATTGTTTTCATTCACAATTTATTATAACTATATTATAAAGGTCGAAATGCGAACAGGGCTTTGAAATCTCCAGCTCACTTTGCGATACACAAGTT
>NC_051392.1:27684841-27692341 GCF_015228065.2 Penaeus monodon | reverse complement strand
ATACTGTGTTTCTGCTTAGTGTTATAAGTATTATTAGTAGTATTGATTACTATAATTAATAATAATATTATCAACTTGAATATTATTGTAATTAATGTACGATGTCAATAATTTAATTTACAGATGGACTGATAGATAGACAGACAGACAAATGGATGAATAATAGACAGATCAAGAATGATACAAATATAGATATTTGTGCGTGTATATGTGAGTGTGATTGTGTGTGTGTGTGTGTGTGTGTGTGTGTGTGTGTGTGTGTGTGTGTGTGTGTGTGTGTGTGTGTGTGTGTGTGTGTGTGTGTGTGTGTGTGTGTGTGTGTGTGTGTGTGTGTGTGTGACTATGATAGGTGGATACAAATTATATTGACTCTGAGGGCCCACTGGTTGGCCAGGGCGACACGGTGTGCTGCATTCATTGGTAGTAATCAATGTTGCTTTGAGATAAACGAGAGGAAAACAAATTGCAGAACAAGGCTCCCAAACTCCTTTAGTATAAAGCGTGCGGGCTAGATAATCTTAAGTATATCAAAGCCGTATCTTATTAAGGCAGAATGATGATGATATTAATAAGAATAATGAACCTGTAAGAGTGTAAGTGATAATAAAAGACGAAGGATGGCCTAATTAATCACAGAGACCTACCGATTGTACGATTGCAACAGCAAGTGTGCCGCGGGTCGCACTAGGAGTGTGGCGGGCCACTTGCGGTCCGCGGCCCCCGTGTTTGACACCAGTGTCTCAAAGGATATGATACTAGATAGTATCAGGCCTCATAACTACAGTAGATTTGAAATACATGCCGTCCCTCTCGACACTCATGCTAAGTTCAGAGTATTCTTTTGACATCATATGCCTTTCATCCCCGCCAAGATAGTTATATAGCATTACGGGTACTCCTGCTCACTTATTCATATCTATAATGTATAACCTACTATATCCTCTTCTACACTGTTAATCACGCAACACACTACATCACGATAACTCCTTATGGGCCTATTACCAGGTGACTACTGAGAAACCCGGACTACTTCAATCAGAAAAAAAGAAAAAAATTCTAATGCAGCAAGGTCCAGTTTAAACAATCATTTACCAAAATAAAGTTTTATACGGCTTAAAAAAAAAAAAAAAAAAAACTATTAAACTTTTGAAAAAAAAAAAAAAAACGTACAGATTGAAAATGCTGCTTTGTGCCTCTGCCATTTAATCATGCACTGTCTCTAGCCATAATGTTATCTTTACTGTGCTACATAAAGGTCTGCTAAAAACAAAAAAGTTGTTTAGAGATTTCTGAAAGTTACATCATCTTATTCCCTTTAAAAAAAATTTGAATAAGAAATATCACTCGTGTGTTACGTTCATTGCGATCCTGAGATCGAGCCGTAACTGGACACGACAAGGAACCGTCGCTTTGGAATCGATGTTACGCAGGTGCCAGGTATCGCTACCCGTTGCCACCAGAGCATGACCGTGTGGATTTTCAGCAAGAGAATAATAATTTCTATATCTTTTGTGTAGCGAATTAGATCAGTATATATATATATATATATATATATATATATATATATATATATATATATATATATATAAAATAAGATATCGAGTTAGTATTTGTATTTTAGTATTATCGTAATTTGTATAGAAGAAAAGTTTGACTAACATGGTGTAAGATTCGTGTATTTCACACGCTTCTCCGATAAAGTAAGCGCTTTATGTGAGTCACCCCCACATGTACGGATGATGACGTCAGCTGTGGTTCCCATACGTTTCGTTGCGCCTGCAACAACCTGCAGCAGGTCATCACGATATCACGTTCATACTCCGTATGTTTTTCAACTGAATTACTCGTCGATTAGTCTACTATTTGGTAATTTTTTGCTTCTGGTGGTGTGTGATACGCACACACGCTGAAGCACATATAGTAAGGTAGATATAGATATATATGTGTATATATATATATTATATATATTATATATATATATATTATATATATATTATATATATCATATATATATATATATATATATATATATATATCACACACACACACACACACACACACACACACACACACACACACACACACACACACACACACACACACACACACACACACACACACACACACACACACACACACACACACACACACACACACACACACACACACACACACACATATATATTATGAAGACAAATGCCTTACAATAATAGTCAACAGGAGAAATTTACGCAACAGAAAAAGTGTATGTCGTGAACGTATTCCATCTTGTCAGACAAAGAAAACGGCCAACAAGTGGGCCGACATGCAAGGGTGACTCATATAAAGCGCTAGTATAACCGGAAAAAATGTTACAGAAGTCTTACGCCACTCTTTGCAAGGTCTTCATTGCCATGTATTTGCTTTTTGAAATGATGATTAATTAATCAAATAGTAATGCAACATTTACATCATATAATACATCAGATGTGTTAGTATTACAAACAATATATATCGAACGTATATGCAAGATTCTCCTGTTGATATTTCACTTGTTACTTAGCTGTTAACAACGGGTAGCGAGACCTGGCACGTCGAGCAAGCATTGATTCTTAAGCGAGCGGCTCTTACCCTTGTGACAGTTACAACTCGATCTCAGCTGAGGTCCGGATGAACAAAACTCATTGGTAAGATATATCGTTTTATATTTGTTTCAAGGAATATGGCGAAAGACTCGTTTCTGAAACAAAAAAAAATCAAACCTGCCCTGTGTTATCGTACAAGTCACTTATCTGTGCAAAATTGGGTTCCGAAATTTATGTTGCAGCCAACAGGCCAAAATAGTTAATGATGGTAAACGTGTGTTAACTAGTATGACATGTAAGTTGAGCCTATGCAAATGATTTTTTCGATGATCTTGATTTGGTAATGCTCATTAAGTATCGTCGATAGAAATAATTATCATGTCTGTTTTGAAAAAAAAAACAAGCGAACTCATTAGTAATTTTAAAAAAGATTTGCCAGTGGAGTAAGTAATCTCGGGTACAATTTGTTCATATCATTTATGATGCCTCTGTACTTTTCTTACAAGAAAATTAGTATGTGCATTCAGGTTGAAAATAGTTAGCCAGAAGCTTTTAGGATCACGTTTAAACACGTCTTCTAATCAGTTTTACGCATCTTAGTTAATCAGAAGACGTCACCTTTCTAGTGAGGATAACAGCAAAATTATAAGTCGTATATTACACCAATAATTAATTTTCAGTAATGAGATGACCCAGCGGCGGCAGGGGCGAGGGACACTTGCCAGTGTCTGCCCCTGGTAAGAAGCTACGGCTCTGTACCAGGGGCAGGCACCCAACCTTCCGTCTCCCCGATCGACTTGTGGCTGCTCGACCCCTGCACGGATCCCGGACTCCCTCTGGCAACTGACTCTCAACCCCCCCCCCCCCCAATCCTCCAGGAGCAAACGTCAACCGAATATCGTACCTGCCAGCCCTGCAAACGCCCCTCTGCCCTCGGATGTAGCTCTTCCCATCCGCGAGCGAACCGAAAGAAATCACCCTTAGTTCTCGTGGATCATTTCTCTACATTATATATTGTGAAGATTTCATGGAATCTGCTATAAGTTTGTATTCCAGCTAGTTTACTATTCCAGGAATAGTAAACTCACGGAAGCTAAATCACATCTTACTATATCAATTTACTCCTCATCATGAATATGGTGCTTGTATCAAGCATCCATTTAAAAGTTGTCACGTTCATACTCTCTCAGTTAGCGATATTTCTTAATGGCGTGGCACTCGACTACATATTGTTATACCGTGTGTTAATTTGATGTATTGGTGATGTTTCTTGATGTAACTTTTCCTCGTTGCTGTGAGCACTGTATTGTATTTAAAGTGCAATATGTTATGCTGCTGTATATGAGGCAAATGAGACTTGTTTCCTTCATGGGTCAATAAATTTTAATAAATGAACGTTTAAACTTTACCTCAGGAATGATATGTTATTCAACGAGGTTGTTTCCCCCATCTCTACTTTGAATTTATATGTACCTCTCATCAAATTCCAAATACTAAAACTCATAAATATATATATCGTGTTTCCTCGCATTTGCACTAATTTTTGAGTCAGTGAATTTAGAATATCTAGCGGTATTTGCGCTAAACATCTTGCAATGAAAAAGTATAATAAAACGAAACAATTATAATATCTAGCGGTATTTACGCTAAACATCTTGCAATGAAAAAGTATAATAAAACGAAACAATTGCACAGATCAATAAAGCCTTTTATTTCTTATATTATCAGCAACACATTGCACCCTAGTCTCCTCTTGAAGTCAGTGCAACAAAACCATGATGGTTAATAGAGCTCTCGAAGGCGCAATCCCACGAAGGAATTATATTATCAGTAACTACTGTAATGCAATCTTTGTGAAGAATGAGCTCGCGATGCAGACTATCAATGCAAATTACAGTCACTAAACTACAACTTCCTGTATTTTACAGCAAATTAAATTTTTTTTTATCTTAACCGAGTAATTGTTATCATCGCTGTAATAATCACCCTTATTATT
Organism: Penaeus monodon; assembly: GCF_015228065.2. NCBI lineage: Eukaryota > Metazoa > Arthropoda > Malacostraca > Decapoda > Penaeidae > Penaeus > Penaeus monodon. The sequence continues at coordinate 27,687,781 of NC_051392.1, read as the reverse complement.
ATTACCATTATTTAGTTATTCTAATAGTACTACCAACGTTAGCAGTGGCAGCCTTAGTATCATTACGGTTACTATTATGATACTCATCATCATAATTGTAAATTTTGCATTTATTGTCCTCATTGCCATATCGATTGTAGAAGTGATAGCAGTATATTATCATTATCATCAATATTATCATTATTATTTCCTTATAATGCCATCGCTGAAATTTTGATAACACATATAACAAAATGAGAATTACCCCAGTCACCTTTTTTACGGCGTCAAAATGCCTTTTCTTCCACCAGGAATCGACCCACGACATGCTAACATCCTCACAGTTTCCACCACCGGTGCTTAGTATAGTCAATTCTTGCAAATGGCAATGCGTGCTGTTTTTTCTTCCTTTATTCCTCGCTGTTTGCGAAGACCCGAGCTGGTTGCTAGGGGAGGAAGGTCGGTCTTTCCCTGTGTTGGCTGGTAACCCTCTTCGCACCTTCCCTTTCGTCTAGGTGTCCCTCTCTCCTCCCCCCCCCAGTACTTTCGGTTTCTATTCTCATTTTAATTTTCGTTTCATTTCATCCGAGTTTCTTCGCTTTCTCTTTCCTTTTCGTGCTTTGACATATTTTTATCCGAGCTGAGATACAAACACGTTTATAGATATATTTACACATATTTACGAGCACATCCAGACAATATGTGTTGCAACCTTTAACGTAATACTGTAAAAATAATATTAATTAAAATCAGAGAATTAAAAACGAAAGCTAATACCGTCGACAAACTTTAAAAGCAAACAGAACCACGAACGTAAACGCAGATGCCTATTCCTTTTCCCGAGTACCCCAGCGATCGGCATTTCCATCCCCTCCCCCTCCCCACTCCTCTTCTCCTCCGTCTCCCCCTCCCCCTTCTCCTCCTTTTCCTCCCTCTCCCTCCCCCTCCCACGGGCCGAGACAGCACCCCGCCTCGGCCAGTAACCCCGAGGTCGCCGCCCACCATGTAATGTTTCCCTGTCGACCGCATTCTCGTTGCTGCGGTTTCGGCGCGGTTGCTGTCGCTCAATACTTTTGCAGTGCGGACGGTGGGTGTGCTGAACGTTCGGAAAGTTCTTTTATCGTGGTGAATTTGGTGTTTTATTAGGCTTTTCTTTTCCTGTGTTTCTTTATTGGTATTGTAATCTGGGTAGCATGGCCCCCGGTAACTCGGAAGCATTAATTTATTTGCTGGGATGTGTGTTAGGCCTTTATTTGAATGACATTTCCTGCGGTCTCTCTCAAAAAAGCCGATATCTACGTGTGTGTTAAATGTGACGATTTGATCTCAATGACGGGGTTCAGACAAAATTGTGAAGTTTACCAACCAATTTTGGGCTTCCACTTCAGATCAGAAAAAAAACGAAGTCGTGTTGATTTCTTTCCTCATCTAGGCCTGAGGCGTGGCTATGCCCCGCTCCGCTCCCGCTCGTCGTCGCCAGGGACTGGAAGTAGCAACTTGACTAAAAAATACCCGGTAGCAAACATGGTCTTCAGCATACTGCATGCATATCTTAGTCTTAGAAAGATTTATCGTCAGTTGCTGACATCCATTCAGTTGAAACGTATGTTGATACATTCAAGATGTAAGGCTGCGTAATAGAAAGAATAAAAAAAATGAAACTATAGAAGTCACTTAGGGTATGTACTGACAGTGTTCGACATAAGGAAACGGAGTGGCTACTTATAAAGAATAGGAAATCTCTCAGTAAGCCTGATGATGTTTATAAATGCTATGTGTCTATATGAATAACCCCCTATCTCTTTTTCTCTTTCTCATTTACTAAGATGAGTTCAGTCGGTTTTCAAATTTCGACACGCAATTCTTCCTGGAAATAAAGAGAACCAGTAATCGCTGCTTCAACTCGCCAGGAACACGGGCATCTTGCTAGTGCCAGGAGGGCACAGCTTTAGAGACGGTTTTGCTTTGATCATGCGTGCCATTCATAGGCAGTGTAGCATCGTCCGGATAGCCTGATAAACGCCTTTGTTACGATTGATTCCCACTTTGCTGTGGGCACGCGCGAGGCAGATAAAGTGAAGATTATAAAGTGAAGATTATGTGTTTGCAGAAAATGCAAAATAAACCTCCTGGAATTAAACAAATGACAAAAATGGTGTTTCTGTCGGTTCACCAAATTCCTCTCAAATCCTCCCGCCTCGTATGACAGGTACATCAGAGCCCTTTGTGGCGACACCGCGGCGGCCCAGTCGGCTGCAGGGCCCGTAAATGACATCTTAATTGCGAAACGGTGAACAAGAGCGCGCTTATTTTGCTTAGCGGCGTCGCGTTGACCTGCCAAGGTGACCCGGCGTCGCAGAGATCAGCAGGGTCAACCATTACCGTTACCGTGGCCCCTGTCAAGAAACCCGGGTATTTAGGACACACGATGGCTCAAGTAATCCGTTACTCACCAAAACTGGTCTACGACAGAGGGAATCACGTAGCGCATGACTGGACGTGAATTGGCGACGTCCATGCCAGCTCATCTAATCTTCCCGATCTGTGGCCGACATACCAAGCACCACTAACACAAAAAAACATATAACTGAACAATACTCTCTTACTCTCTGTATTGACAAAAGAAGGACTTTAAAAGTTAAAAAGGCAAAAGCTGCAGCGGTTAAGCGAAGAAAAAATCGTAAGTGTTGTGTTAGGATCATAGACCACGCCCACTTCCTGTGTTCGGGTGCATTTATGTCTTCACTTCCTACTCTTCCACAAGGAGCTTGGCAGACTGTGCTTTGGTGCTTGGGGGCCTTTTTGTGTGTAGCCGTAATGTTTTTTTTATCTGAAACGTGTGAACCTTCCTGACAAGTAAGCGTCTATGCTATGTGGTATGAAAAACATTGCATTTTGTTTAGCAAACATTGTGTACATTATTATGACAGTGATTAAAAGATAGGACATTATACAGTTTAC
>NC_051392.1:27664841-27674841 GCF_015228065.2 Penaeus monodon | reverse complement strand
CCCTTTTGGACCTCGAACCGCGGCCATAGGGGACGATAAGGATAATTCCATGTCCATAATAGCCAGTCACATTCTCTGCGATGAAAATCCATACTGAGTGCAGTGATTTCCACCTCGTCATTACGGTGCGACTGAATAAAAGCAACTTGGCAAAGAGTACGACGCTCGGGAAAGGAATTTCCTGCTCGTCAGCAGCCCAGTGTCCCGATTTTCAGCAAGAAGACGAGTGTTTTCTCTTCTATTTATAGGTTTTATCAACAGCAACGCGCCCCAAATGAGGCTGATAGTTGACGGTAACTCTTTTTAGCTATATTTATAACCATTCCTTATGGTATGTGTATGCTGTATGGGAGATTCATAGTGTCATTTCGAATTTTGACTGGACGGTATTTAATACAAAGTCAGAATCTATATCCTACATTCTACAGTAACCTAACCAGACAGACGTTGAATATGTGTCACTGACCATAAGCGAGATTCGCACGTATATTTCACAAAAATGTAATTAGTTAGAAGAATTACCTCCTTCCATGTTCTGTTTAACTTCTTCACGTTGCCTGTCATTATGCAAAGTAATTCTTACGCATATGATGAGAGGAAGCGACACGGTCAGCGAGGAAATGCCTTATGACAGCGCGAGACCCAAATTAGAGCGTTTCATCCCGGAACTGAATCATTTACACTGTCGTTTACATTATTCTCAGGATTTATCTTCAATAGAATCCATTTGTGAAATAACATTATTAGCACCATTAATTGCTTTTATGATTCCCAGTGCAACCCGTGCGACGCCAAAGCGCAAGGCCAACTGCGTTCTCCGTTCACGTCGCTGATAGTTTCTCGAGTTCTCTCTCGCATTAGACTGGGAAACGGCGTTTTCTTCGTTTTCGTAGTTAGATTTTCCCGGAGCAGGTTGTTATTTTAATTTCTATCATCTGAAGAATTCACTATCAAAATAACGACGGTTATCTTTTATGTTGCGAATGGCATGGATTTATAATAATTTCCTCTTATGCAACAAGATTTCTTCAAGCCAGATGTTATATGTAATAAGAGGAAATAACGCTGGGCTGTTCAGACGAGCCAAATAAAAAGGGCATAGGAATGTAATTTCGTAATCACGCCTTTGCCCTTCAACATCTATTAATCGATGCTAAGTACATCCATCGCTATCGTACCTAGAGATTCTAAGGGTACTTGTAGTACAACCAACCGCCACTCATCGCCCGTTTTCTGACGAGATGGGAAAATTGCTGCAGCACTTAAGGCCCAGGAAGAAAATAAAAGAATAAAAAATGACATTAAGGTTATCCCCCAGACCACCAGGGGGTCGTTAGGGCATCGAGGTCGTTAGGGCATCGAGGTCGTTAGGGCATCGTCTGCCGCACGAGGTGGGCGAAGGCGACGATTCGGGAGCCGTTAGGTGGGGGGAGAGGAGGTGGTAGGTGATGGAGGGAGGGAGGGAGCGGGGAGAGGGAAGGAGGGGAGGGGGAGTCAGTGGAAGGGGTGGGGGGAGGGGAGGGGGTTGAGGAAAAAAAAACGGACATCGCATTAAAGAATCAAAGATATATTTGCTTAAAATCTAAGCAGTTAATTTCCTGAGTCAAACACAGTGTATCCGTCACTCAAACCGGAAGTAAGTTCTGACGGGCAAGGAAAAGGCGTGAGAATGTTTGGAAGATGATTCCTAACAGACACTCAGGAAGCTGTCATACAAAATATATAGAAGAGATGGCAAATGATAATAACCTATGCGACAGCGAGAGACTGATCTGTAGTTCTCGAAAATTTCTCACACATGAATTCATTCAAACACATTTATTTTATGCTTATCATTATTGCATTACTCATAGATATGGTTCGATACACGTCATGATAAAATGGACAATGAACACTCAGAAGCCCTTCTTACGAAATACGTTATATATAATCACAGATAACTTATCAATGAATAAATGCACTTAGGCGATCAGTAGAAATGGTTAGTGTAAAGAAAATACTGCACCAATGCGAGATGCTGTGTCAAAAAAAGAAAGAAAGAAAGAAAGAAAGAAAGAAAGAAAGAAAGAAAGAAAGAAGAAAAAAACATGCTGCAGAGTGTTTTATTTACTACACAGGGTTGTTAACGATACAGCTATTGAGTGATATCGTTATTATAGAAAAGTCCCCCATTCAATAACACTGTAGAGAGAAAACTACATTGAATTGGAGGAGTAACGTAAGTAATTTCAACTGACAGCTGTTCAGGTCATCCATCACCTTGGATCAAATGCGATTTAAAGATAATGGTCTTGAAATTAATGGTATCGACACTCATAATGATCGTAATAATAACGATGATGTTAATGCATAATCTACATGATATCACATCATGATGACAGTAATAAAAAAAAAAAAAAAAAAAAAAAAAAAAAAAAAAAAAAAAAAAAAAAAAACAATTATATATATATATATATATATATATATATATATATATATATATGTCATTCGTATAGTTATCATTATCATTATCACTGCCATTGCCATTATCATAACTATTATCGCTAACATTATCATTATCATCATTATTATTATCATCATTATTATCATTCTGTCATTATTATCACTATCATTATTATTATCATTATCATTGTAATTTTTATTATCATTATATCATTATTGTTGTCACTGACATTGCCAATATTATTATTTTTATTATTTTCATTACCATTGTCATTACCATTTTTTTCTTCTTCTCCTTCTTCTTCTTGATATCATATTATCTTCTTGATATCATATTATTATTACTATCATTATTGTCATTATTGTTATTATTATCATTATTATTATTACAATTATTATCATTACTATTATCATTATCATCATTATCATTATTATTCCTATTCTTATTCTTATTCTTATTCTTATTCTTATTATTATTATCATTATTATTATCATTATTATCAACATCATTATCATTATTCTAATAATAATATAATAAATATATAAATATAAACAACAACAACAACAACAACAATAATAATAATAATAATAATAATAATAATAATAATAATAATAATAATAATAATAATAATAATAATAATAATGATTATTATTATTATTATTATTATCATTATCATTATAATAATAATAATAATGACAATAACAGTAATTATTATTATCATTATCATCATTACTACTATTGTTATTATTATTATTATTATTATTATTATTATTATTATTATTATTATTATTATTATTATTATCATTTTTATTATTATTATTGTTGTTGTTGTTCTTGTTGTTGTTATCATTATTATTATTATTGTCATTATTATTACCATCATCTTTATTATTATCATAATTGTTTTCATCATCTTTATCATAATTATCATTATCATTATTATAAGTAGTATTAGTATTACTATAATTATTATTATTATTACTACTACTACTACTTCTACTACTACCACTACAACTATTGTTATTGTTAATGTTATTGTTATCCTTATTATTATTATATTATTGTTATTGTTAATATTATTATTATTACTCATCATCCTCATCCTCATCCTCATCATCATTATCATTATGCCAATGACAATGACAATTACAATGGTAATAATGGTGATGATGGTAATCATAATGATAATAGTAATGGTAATAATAATAATAGTAATAATGATAATATTGGTAATAACAATAATAGTAATGATAATACTAACACTAATACTGATACTAATACTAATAATGATAATGACTGATAATGACGATGATGATGATAATAATAATAGCAATAATAATAATGATAATAATAATAATGATAATAATAATAATAATAATAATAATAATAATAATAATAGTAATAATTATAATAATAATAATGATATTGAAAATAAAATTTATAATAATGATGTGTTACCATCGTTAGTAATTAAACAAGTAATGGTAATGATAATAATAATGATAGTAGTAGTAATGATAATGATAATAATAATAACAGCGATAATGATAATGATAAGAACGATACTAATAACGATAGTAATGATAACAATGATGATGATAACAACAACACAGCAACAACAACAACAACAACAATAATAATAATAATAAATAATAATAATAATAATAATAATAATAATAATAATAATAATAATAATAATAGTACTATTTCTACTAATGCTGATAACACTAATAATAATAATGATAACAATAATAATACCGATAATGATAATGATAAGAATGATACTAATATTGATAGTGATGATATCATAATGATAGTGATGATATCATGACAAAATGCTAACGCAGAGTGGCTGCATGATGTCTAGACATAGATGGCAGATGTAAATAGACAGGTGGATGTAATTACTGACCCTGAGAAGATGAGAAAGTTCACGAAGTTTACGAAGTCTCGTATTGGAAGGCTGGTCCTGAGGCCAAGAATACTGGAGTTCATCATATGAAAAAATAGCTGTGCAGTTAAATGAGTTTTACGGACGGGAGATGTGCGTGAATGAGTGACTAGCGGGAGAGCTGCACTATGTTTGAAGGACGTTAAGAGGAATGCCGTGGACGAATGCCGTCCTATAGCTTGTCTCCCTGTAATGTGGAAGCTTTTTACTGGTGCTTTAGCTGAAGAGATCTGTTCTCATATGGAAACGACTGGCATTTTCCCAGAAGGGATGTCGAAAGAAGTTGAGAGGAACTAAGGAGCAACTTTAAGGACTGCAAGAAAAGGCATACTAATTTAACGATGAATTGGATCGACTGGAGTAAAGCTTAAGATATGGTTCCATATTTGTGGATTAAAAAGTGCATGAAACTAACTGGTGTTATATCAAATGTTATGAACACCACTGAACGACGTATGGACAGGAGTTAGGTCAGTCTGTAATATGAAGAGGCGTATTCCAAGGTGATATCTCTCACCTCTTCTGTGCGCGACATGCCTCATACCTATCACCTTAACTTAGAGATAGATGAATGCTGCCTATACGCCTTAGGAAAGATAAAGCATCTCTCAGTCACTTGATTTTTATGAATGACATAAAGTAATTTGGGGAAAATTGAGCCGACATCGACAGGTATAATACTGTGTATCCGGTTAGTAGTGATATTTACATGGACTTTGAAATTAGAAGGTGTGGGGTAGTCGTTGTACACGGTGGCAGATTGAAGAATTTTGAGGGAATTTCGCTTCCAAATGGGGAAGTTATGAAGTGAGTGGACCATGAAGGGTATAAGTATCCAGGAATCATGGAGCTGGATACCATTAAGAGCAATGAAACTAAGGAACGATTTACAGTGGAATACTTCAGGCGACTGAGAAGAGTATTGAAGCCGAAACTTACTGGCAGGAATATGATAGATGCGAAGAATACACGGGCTGTATCTTTGATGTAGTATGTAGCACGAGTTTTGAACTGAACAAAAGACGAACTGTATAACATCAATCAACCAGGAAAAGAATTACCACGTAGATAGCCTTACACCCAAAGGATTGTGTTGACCGGATATACATCAACAGGAAAAATGGTGGAAAGTACTAGGGAAGTGCAGAGAATTGCGTCCGTGCCGAGGAGAATAGCGTAGGGTTCCGTCAAACACACCAACGTTGCCAGAGTTGTGCACAGGGAGGTAAGCAAAAAGTATGAATTCCATTGCGCCTCGAAATGTTACGAACACAAATGAAACTAATCGAAAATGACAAAATTAAGATCTTGTGGGATATCATGATAAAAAATGGTCCTGAAATTAAGGCGAGGCGCCCATACATTGTTATACTGAATAGGATCTGAATGGACTGCCTGATAATCGACGTAGCCGTCCCGGGCAATAAGAGATAATTGAGAAGGAGATTTGAACTTGTGGAGGTGTAAGCGACGGTGGTGACGGTGGTGTGTCAGGAGTGTTAGGTGTGTTATCTGTAATTCATACACTGGGATTAGACAAATTGGTGTAAATATGTGGAAAAGGGTATTGTAGAAAGCTGTCCTGCAAGGGTTCTTAAGAAGGTGCTTGAGGCCGAATGATACCAAGAGTAATAATAGTAGTAGAAGCAACAGCAACGGCAGCAGCAGTAGTAATAGTATTCCTACGAATGAGCATGTAAAAGTAATATTAGTAATTATTAAAATGACAATGAAAGGGACCGTGTAAATAGTAAGACAGTAATCGTCAAATGGAGGGGATGTAAATGATAACATTAGCAGAAGAGAAGGTCAAGGGGGAAAACAGACATAAATACTGTGTTTATAAAATACTGTGTGTGTGCATGCATACTTGTATATGTTAGAGAGAGCGTGTGCATGTGTCACAATATTAAAGCGTAAATGTGAGTGAATTATTATTGTGTTTTGTCAACAAACTTGTAACATTTTATAAGATTAGCCATACCTTAAGAAATTATTAATTGTCATTTTAAGTGACAGAGCCGAGCTTAAAATGTCAACAGTCATCAAATTTTAGTTCACTTGTTAGTAGCGGTTATTATCAAAGTTATTACATTTCGTGGCGGACGAACGCTTTTTTAAAGGACGGCCCGAAGTCTCCTAATCTGCTGTTGCCTCTATTGCGATGTTTTCGTTTTGTGATCTCTTAATTCACGATACTAAGTGTGTGTACTTATACATGCAACACGAAACAGCGCTACGTAAATATGGAAAAGCATATAATGAGAGCAAGAAAGGGGTAGAGAGATGAAGGGCGGATGTGATGGGCACACATAACAAAACACCCGATACCACATCTGTACAGTTTATTATCATTCCTATTATTACCATCATTGTTATTGTTATTTTAATACCATTATCATTATCATTAAACCGTTATCATTATCATGCCATCATTATCATTATTATCATTATTATTCCTATTGGTGTTATTGTTCTTATCATCATTTCATTAATACTGTCATTACTATTATTATTATTATTATTGTTATTATTAATATTATTATTATTATTATTAATATTATTATTATTATTATTATTATTATTATTATTATTATTATTATTATTATTATTATTATTATTATTATTATTATTATTATTATTACTATCATTATTATTACGATCATCTTAATTATAATTGCAATTATCATCATCATCTTCATCGTCGTCGTCGTTGTCTTCATCATCATCATTATCGTCATAATTATTAACATTATCATCTTTATCTGTCTTATCTTTATTATTATTATAATAATAATGATTATTATTATCATTATCATTATCATTATCATTATCATTATTATTATTATTATTATTATTATTATTATTATTATTATTATACTATTATTATAATAATATTAATAATATTATTATTATTATTGCTATTTTCATTATTATTATCATTATCATTACTATCATTATCATTTTTATTCATTATCATCATTGTCTTCGTCGCCGTCATCATCAGCAGCATCATCATTATCGTCATTATCATTAAAATTAACATTATTATTGATATTGTTAATACTATTATTATCCTTGTTATCATCATCATCATCATCATCATCATCATCATCCTCATCCTCATCCTCATCCTCATCCTCATCATCACCATCATCATCATCATCACCTTCACCATCATCATCATCATCATCATCACCATCATCATCATCATCATCATCATCATCACCATCATCATCATCACCATCATCATCATCATCATCATCACCATCATCATCATCACCATCATCATCATCATCATCATCATCATCATCACCATCACCATCATCATCATCATCATCACCATCACCATCACCATCACCATCATCATCATCACCATCACCATCACCATCACCATCATCATCATCATCATCATCATCACCATCACCATCACCATCATCATCATCATCATCATCATCACCATCATCACATCATCATCATCATCACCATCACCATCATCATCACCATCATCACCATCACCATCACCATCACCATCACCATCACCATCACCATCCCATCATCATCACCACCACTCAAATGGTCTCCTTCGCCAGAGTTTTCTCAAGGCTCCGTGGCTCAGAGGTAACGTCTCTGCCTCGGAGGCCGACGGCCGTGAGTTCGATCCTCGCGAAGCCAAGCGTGAGAGGTTCACGCGCAGGCGCCGTTGGCAACCTTTTCTCTTCTCTCTGATTTCTTTCCTTGAATCGCCTTTTGCTGTATTTTTATCATTAAGACAGAATAAATATGAGAATCTTGCAAGTTTGTACATGTTTACATGTTGCTGTCAATATTGTGTTTACCTTTGTTTCTGCCATTACATTTCTTTCTTTCTAGATAAATTATATCTCATTTTTCCTCTTTGATTTCTTTCCTAATCTTCTTATCTTTTACTGTATATTATTTTGTTTTAGGAATAAAGTCGGGATGGGGATGAGAAAGAGTCAAGTTAGTAAATGTTTGCAGTTGCAAGATACAGATGTACATGACAGTTGTTAATATAATTACTATTAAGAATGGTTTTGCTTCTCTCAACATTACATTATTTGTAATTTGTCATTATTTCTGTCATTAAATTCATTCATTAATATCCTATTAATCATTTCAATAACTTTACATATATGTACGTAATGCCAGACAGTTAATATAACGTAATGCTGGGAAGCCAGATTTGTACCTTTGTTGGCCCTCAAGATAGTAGCTGAAGGCAACATTGGCCCTCGAAGGGTTTGGGTGTGACGTCCCTGGTCTATACAGTCGTACACATGACATCCATTAACACACACACACACACACACACACACACACACACACACACACACACACACACACACACACACACACACACACACACACATATATATATATATATATATATATATATATATATATATATATATATATATATATATATATATATATATATGATATCACTATTACTTTCCTTATCATTTCTATCTCCATCATGATCATCACTATTTTGTTCTTCTTCTTTAGGTTGCAAGGAGCAGTAAACAAAGAAAGCGGAGACGGAGATGATACAGAAAAAAAAGGAAAAAGATCAGTAGAATCAAAGTAAAAGCAACTGTAGGGGAAAAAGAAAAGGAGAAGAACAAAAATAACGAGGAGGAGGAAGAAAAAGACCAATAAAAGAAAGAGGAAGAAGGAGAAGAAGACTTGTTCACGTCACACGGCTCAGTTTTGTAAGAAAATTAAAGCTTTCATGGTTGAAACTGTTGCAGCTCACCAGAATGCATCATATCTTGTTATAACAAATTACTAATTTCTATAACTAATTTAGACATTTCATATAGGTATACCGCTATGTTGATCGTTTGGTAATAGATGAAACCAATTACAGCGAGCCTAGCCGGAGTGCAATGCAGAAATTGAAAAATATTAAGAGATAATCCCTTCAAGCAGAAAGTGAGATAGCAGAACATCTAAATTATTTTGATTTGCTGTCTTGATGTCAAGACTTCGTCGCTCAGAGCCCAGGCAGCGCACAGGCGCCGTTGGCAACACTTTTCTTCCCCTTTCGTGTCGGTGCCACGGGTGGAATTACCTTTTCCGCTTTCCTGTGTTTTTAGAATTGAGATGAGATATTGACAAGCTTGCAAATATTTGCAATAGTAATGTAATGTTTTTAAAGCTACTTTTTACTATGATGGTTATTGATATTGCTGCAGCTATTGGTAATGCTCTTGTATTTTGCTACATTACTTTTACTATTTTTACTGCTATGACATTCTATTTTCTGTCATGAAGGTTGATATCACATTAATAATTTCAATAAGTTACAAGTAATAAAATTATGTCAATATTTTATATCATTAAAACTTTTCTGTATTATTACACTTCACTTTTTCCACTGAGAGTAGAAAGTACTTAATTCATTTATAGATGAATCGAATGGAAGGAATCGCCGACTCGACCGGCCATCACCACCACACCGACTTACTTTCCTGCATAATAAGAGCGTACGTTGCCGCTTAGCGATGCAGCCTGAATGACCTATGACCTGGGGGGGGGGGGCGTTATCTCTCGGGAACTCTTCGTGCATCGCCAAG